>NC_032028.1:11323940-11325817 GCF_001865875.1 Lupinus angustifolius | reverse complement strand
GAGGCTTAGGTTTTGGAACTTTGAATTGATTATCACTTAGTTAATTGGTTCTCAACAAATTCAGAAGTTAATGATTGGAATATGAAAATAATCAATTGAAACCGAGGATTGAGTTGTGAACAAACGAACCAAAGGGATTTAGCCATTTTATTACATTGTTTAACTACTGTTTCTGAATTTGATTTATGTTCATACTATCCAACAACAAAAAACCCTTTGTGTGTGTGTGAATATAAGGTGTTTGAAGCTTTGCTTGAAAGATAATCCTTGGGAAACGACCTAGGAGTCACTTCCTAGTACTGCAGTTTTAATTGTTATATTATTTGTATCGGGTACGACCTCGATCGAATTTGGCTCCGCTGCCGGGGATTATCTATTCTTGTCAAAGATTCTTAGTATAGTTTAGTGTGTATCTTAGAATAACCATTCTGTTTGGGTTTCAAAATCTGCATGTAGCATTCATTGTTTGCTGTCTTGTTTAGCTATTTGTCTATTGGTTGATTCAGGTGTATGTTGGTTAATATAGTTGTGGTTGGAATTTTTGCATGAAACTTTGTTTCCATACTTCTTTCATTACATATTGAATATTATATGCATCATAGTCAACCACCTTACTGCTAGTTGTGAGATACAAACAAGTAGTGATAAGTTTTACTATTGATTTTTTATTTTTGGCATAACTTTGGAATCGTTGATCAAAATTGGACATATTATATATATATTTGGGGTATAAAAATCCAAATATTCTTTCTCTACACACTATGTCTATAGAAGCCCACCTGAAAATCCAAAAAGAGTCTATTTACTATTTCTTTTTTATTTTACAAGTTTATTTTTCCAATTGTTTTGATTCTGTTGCATTTAATTAAATTAGTTAGGCTTTGAGTTTTGTCCTGAAACTTTTTGTGGATATTTCCTATGGTATTAGGATTTTCTTGATGCAAAGTTTTGGTTGATCACTGAAATTTAACATGTATTTCACTTACTGCCCTACATGGTTCTCGTTGTTGCATTTAGTGCATGACTAGCGGAAATCTTGACTCTTTACATCCAATAAATCCTGAAATTAATATAACATTTTATAGTTTGGTTAGACAAGTTAGGAATTTAAATTTAGATAGTGAGTCTNAAAATATGGCTGAACCACCTCCAATCCCACGTGAGAGGACATTAAGGGAGCTGGCTGCACCTGATTTCACATATGAAAGCTTGTGTATCCAGTATCCCAATGAGGATGTGCCATATGTTCTGAAAACTGGACTAATCCATTTGTTGCCTAAGTTTCATGGACTTGCAGGTGAATGTCCTCATAAGCATCTTAAGGAGTTCCACATTGTATGTTCCACCATGAAGCCTCGTGATGTCCAAGAGGATCACATATGTTTGAAGGCATTCCCACATTCACTTGAGGGCGCTTCAAAAGATTGGCTGTATTACTTGGCTCCTAGTTCTGTTACTAGTTGGGATGACCTAAAGAGAATCTTTCTTGAAAAATTCTTTCCTGCCTCCAGGACCACTACAATCAGAAAAGATATTTCTGGAATCAGACAACTACATGTAGAAGGTTTATATGAATATTGGAAGAGATTCAAGAGACTATGTGCAAGCTACCCCGATCACCAAATCTCTGAACAACTCCTCCTGCAATATTTCTATGAGGGTCTGAAAAACATGGAGAGAAATATCATTGATGTTGCTAGTGGTGGTGGACTTGGAGATATGACCCCTTTTGAGGCTAGAGGTTTGATTGAGAAGATGTCTTCCAACTCTCAACAGTTCAGTGCAAGAAGTAGTGATGCTATAGTGGTCAGAGGTGTCCATGATGTTAGGACAGATTCGGTGAGGCAAGATAAACTTGAGAAAAAAATTGACTCCCT
>NC_032028.1:11323302-11323840 GCF_001865875.1 Lupinus angustifolius | reverse complement strand
AGTTTGTGGCATTTGCACCGCAACTGACCATTATGTTGATGTTTATCCTTATCCCTTGGAGCCCAAAACTGGTGACCATCCTGAGGCCTATGCTGCAAATATTTACAACAACATACCTCAACAACAACAGCAGAATTATGATCCTTCATCAAGCAGATACAACCCTGGTTGGAGGAATCATCCGAATCTTGGATGGTCTGATCCTTCATAGCCTCATCAAGGGCCACCATTTCAGAATAATAATGCTGCACAAAATAGGCCATATGTTCCTCCCCCAATCCAACAGTAGATGAAACAACAAGTGAATAGCAATCCTACTCCTGCATCTAGTGAACCTTCATTAGAAGAATTGGTGAGGTTAATGACATTGTAGAATATGCAATTCCAGCAAGAGACCGAAGCTTCCATTCAGAGATAAGAGTCCTCCAATCAGAATTTGACCACCTAGATAGGGCAGCTGGCTACTTCATTAAACACATTGCATTCTCAGAATTCTGATAAGTTGCCTTCCCAAACTGTGGTCAACCCGAAGAATGTG
>NC_032028.1:11320702-11323202 GCF_001865875.1 Lupinus angustifolius | reverse complement strand
AAGTTGATCTAGCTGCATCAAAAATGAAGCAACCGGTTTTAAAAGAGACTGAAAACACAAGTGAACAAATTCTTGCTAGTGAACCTTTCACAAGTGTTGCACAACCATCTTCCATTCCTCTTCCATTTCCTCCAAGAGCCATTCAAAGTAAGAAGATGGAAGAGGTAGACAAGGAGAATTTGGACACATTTAGAAAGGTAGAGGTGAACGTACCTTGCTTGATGCAATCAAACAACTTCGAAGATATGCAAAAAAATTTAAAGGAATTGTGCACTCACAAGAGAAGGCTCAAAGGTAAGGAGAGCATCAGCTTAGGCAGAAATGTTTCCGCACTAATAGGTAAACTTGTTCCTCACATTCTTGAAAAATGTAAGGACCCAGGTACATTTGTTGTACCTTGCATAATAGGTAATAGAATAGCTCGAACCAAGATAGATGTCCATGCCGGAACATTATCTATGGAGTTTGGTGATATTGTGGTCTGGTTTAATATTTTTGATGCTATGAATCATCCATCTGAGGACCATTCTGTGTTTCATATTGATTTACTTGAGGAGTTAACTAATGAGCATATATGTGATTTTCTTAATGATTTTGATTCTTTGTCATTGATATACTCATACACTTGTCATACATGTAGTGATTCAGAAATGTGTAATTCTTGTATTGATGATTTTCTGCATATTTCTGTTGATCCAAATGTTGTAGAATGAGATTGCACTAACCCTATTGGTGCAGACATCATACAACAATCTGATTTACTTGTCCAGGTACAAGCTTCAGAATCTATGTCTGCTACTTTGGTTGCATCTGTTTTGCAGGCACCTGCATTGGAGCTTAAACCTTTGCCTGAAAACCTCAAGTATGCTTACTTAAAGGATGATGAGAACCTTCCTGTTATTGTTTCCACCTCCCTTGATGCTGAGCAAGAGGAGAAGTTGTTCAAGTGCTGAAAAAGCATAAGAAGGACATATTGATTTACTTGATGAGTTAACTAATGAGCATATCTGTGATTTCCTTAATGATTTTGATTCTATGTCATTGATAGACTCATACACTTGTCATACATGCACTGATTCTGAAATGTGTAATTCTTGTATTGATGACTTTCTGCATATTTCTGTTGATCCCAATGTTGTAGAATCAGATTGCACTAACCCAATTGCTGCAGACATCATACAACAATCTGATTTACTTGTCCAGGTACAAGCTGTAGAATCTCTGTCTGCTACTTTGGTTCCATCTGTTTTGCAGGCACCTGTCTTGGAGCTTAAACCTTTGCCTGAAAACCTCAAGTATGCTTACTTTGAGGATGATGAGAAGCTTCCTGTTATTGTTTCCACCTCCCTTGATGCTGATTAAGAGGAGAAGTTGTTGCAAGTGCTGAAGAAGCATAAGAAGGCAATTGGTTGGACCTTAGCTGATATTCTTGGTATTAGCCCATCTATGTGCATGCATAGGATACTCTTGGAAGATGGAGCTAAACCAGTGAGACAACCACAAAGGAGACTCAATCCAGTCATCCTTGAGGTTGTGAAGAAAGAGGTCACAAAGCTTTTACAAGCTAGGATTATATATCCCATTTCTGATAGTCATTGGGTGAGCCTAGTTCAAGTGGTTCCAAAGAAGACATGAATTACAGTGGTTAGAAATGAGAGATGAGTTGATTCCTACGAGTTGATTCCTACGAGAGTTCAGAACAGTTGGAGAGTCTGCATTGATTATAGGAGGCTCAACCAAGGAACAAGAAAGGATCACTTTCCTTTACCATTTATTGATCAGATGCTTGAGCGCTTAGCAGGTAAATCTCATTACTGTTTTCTTGATGGTTTTTCTGGGTACTTCTAGATCCATATTGCTCCTGAGGATCATGAGAAGACCATATTCACCTTCCCATTTGGCACTTTTTCCTATAGGAGGATGCCTTTTGGCCTATGCAACGCCCCTGGTACATTCCAGCGGTGCATGGTGAGCATTTTTAGTGACTTTTTAGAGAATTGCACAAAGGTGTTTATGGATGATTTTATAGTTTATGGATCTTCATTTGATGCATGTTTGGATAGTCTGGATAGAGTTCTTCATAAATGCATCGAAACTAACCTTGTTCTGAATTACGAAAAATGTCATTTCATGGTAGAGCAAGGCATAGTTTTGGGGCATGTGATCTCAAATAGGGGAATCAGGGTAGACCCTTCCAAGATATATGTTATTTCACAATTGCCTTACCCTCTGGCATGTGACAGGTTCGTTCTTTTCTTGGTCATGGAGGTTTCTATCGCAGGTTCATTAAAGATTTTAGCAAGAAGGCTCTTCCACTATCCAACCTATTGCAAAAGGAGCTGGTCTTTGATTTTGATGAAAGATGTATTGAGGCATTTGATTGCCTCAAGACAGCCTTGGCCACCACTCCTATTATCCAGGCACCTTATTGGACAGTCCCTTTTGAGCTGATGTGTGATGCTTCAAATTATGCATTGGGGGCTGTCCTTGCTACAAAAAT
>NC_032028.1:11320015-11320602 GCF_001865875.1 Lupinus angustifolius | reverse complement strand
CATCTTCAAAGATGCATGGAGGATTTGTAGCACTTGTGAGCAGTGTCAGAGAGTAGGTGGTACCCTTTCTTGGAGACAAGAGATGCCTCAACAACCTATGTTGTTTTAAGAGGTGTTTGATGTCTGGGGTGTTGATTTCATGGGTCCATTTCCTGTTTCTTTTGGCTTTTACTATATTCTACTTTATGTTTATTATGTTCTTAAATGGGTGGAAGCTAAGGCCACCAGGACTAATGATGCTCGGGATGTTATAGATTTTGTTAGGTCTCACATTTTTTGCAGGTTTGGCATACCCAGAGCCATTGTTAGTGACCAAGGAACCCACTTTTGCAATAGATTCATGCAAGTTATGCTCAAGAAATATGGGGTTGTTTATAGAGTTTCCACACCTTATTACCCCCAATGTAATGGGCAAGCTAAGATTTCAAACAAAGAGATAAAGAGGATTTTGGAGAAGATGGTGCAACCTAACAGAAAGGATTGGAGCAACAGACTTGAGGATGCTCCTTGGGCATATAGGATTGCTTACAAGGCACCCATAGGGATGTCTCCTTATCGGGTTGTCTTTGGTAAAGCATGTCATCTTC
>NC_032028.1:11319474-11319915 GCF_001865875.1 Lupinus angustifolius | reverse complement strand
GTCAAAAAGTGTTGTTGTAGAACTCTAGGCTTGGACTCATGAGTGGTAAGCTTCGTTCTAGGTGGATTGGTCCTTTTGTTGTTACTAATGTGTTTTCTTATGGTGCTGTAGAAATCAAAAGTGAATCTACAGTAAGAGCTTCTAGGTTAATGGGCATCACCTCAAGCCTTTCCTCACAAATCCTTCCTTAGTGGATTAACTTGTGGAGGATGACTCATAGGTTGAACCCACTTTCCTCCCTCCGTGAATCAGGGAGTTTTACTTTCTATTCTCTACTTTTTATCTCACTTGTCCAATTCCATTGATTGATATGTATGTCTGGATTTTCTGATTGTGATACATTGGGACAATGTATAGTTTAAGTGTGGGGGGAGACTATTGTGGGTTGTAGGTTTTGTTGATGCATGCTTTTCTTTGACTTTTAGGTTTTGCTTAGGTTTG
>NC_032028.1:11318725-11319374 GCF_001865875.1 Lupinus angustifolius | reverse complement strand
CTAATATTATTTCATGTGTGATTGCACTCTTGGTTACTTGCACTCTAGAACTTGACTTGTTTCTTGTTGTTACTTGATATTCACATGCACATATTGAAGTGATCTAGGCATTTCTTTTGAATAAGCCACTTAGCCATATAAGCCTACCTTGAACGAATTTATCCTTTGATAGCCCCTTTGAGACTTTTACATCTTTCATTGTTATTTAGCTCATTACAAGCCTATAAGTGAAAAACCATGATTGTCCTAACCTTAGGGAATTTTGGAGCTTTGAAATTGTTTTAGGAATGGGTATTAAGTAAGAAAGGGTGCATTGTTCATAAAATCTTGTGGATTATTGGTTATGTCTTAATGATGGTTAATACAATTGTGTACATAAGTGTTCATAAAAAAACGAAAATAAAAATGAAAAACAACAAAAATAGAAACAAAAATGAAAAAATGTTGAGTAAGGCAAAGAAGATTGGAATTAGAGATTTGGTCTTATTTTGGGTTGATTTTTGCTTACTTTTTACTTATTCCCAACTGCTCCTATATTCCATTTGGTTTTACTTACATATTTCATATTTATCCTACCTTGTCCTTGGCCCCATTACAACCTTGAAAAGTCCTTTTGATCTTTATGTGCATGTGTTTATGATGTTGATGT
>NC_032028.1:11318256-11318625 GCF_001865875.1 Lupinus angustifolius | reverse complement strand
GTGAGGTTCTATCATTGTTGTGACTCGCCTCTTGGTTTGATTGGTTTCTTGGCATACCTGAATTCATTGGATGATGTTCATGGGTATCTTGATTTGGTTCTTTTACTCTTGTGTGTTTGATTTTGCCCATTTAATCGCAGTTCCTAGATTTCATTGTGAAGTATGTAATTTTCTTAGGTTTCTAGTTTTTGTGATCTTCTTGCATGACTCACTTTGGTGCATATTGGTTAGCATAGCCTTATTTCTTGATTTTGCCCAGGAGTGCAAAAGGTTAAGTGTGGGGGTATTTGATGAGCAATATATTACACACTATTCATAACCTTAATTTAGCATGATTGATGATTCTTGGTGCCTAATTGACTTTGTTTC
>NC_032028.1:11308370-11318156 GCF_001865875.1 Lupinus angustifolius | reverse complement strand
TCTATCTTATTTCTGAATATGGCTTGCTTAATTTCATTGCTTAGAAACTGGTTGGTTGAGTTTATCTTCACTTAGTTGATTTACTCTCTCTAGTGCATGAATGCTTAGTTCGTGTGAATTTGTTAATCGTTTCATGCTTATACTGATTTCGCCTAGTTTGAGGTTTAGGTTTTGGAACATTGAATTGATTATCACTTAGTTAATTGATTCTCAACAAATTCGGAAGTTAATGGTTGGAATCTGAAAATAATCTTTTGAAACTGAGGATTGAGTTGTGAACAAACGAACCAAATGGATTTAGCTGTTTTATTACATTGTTTAACTACTATTTCTGAATTTGATTTATGTTCACACTATCCAACAACAAACACCCCATTGTGTGTGTGAGAGTATAAGGTGTTTGAAGCTTTGCTTGAAAGATAATCTTTGGGAAACGACCTTGGAGTCACTTCCTAGTACTGCAGTTTTAATTTTTATATTATTTGTATCGGGTACGACCTCAATCAAAAAGTCACAGTTTTAGAAGTCTTTGGGGATTCAGCTTTAGTCATCCATCAGTTGAAAGAAGAATGGGAGACCCGTGACAACAAGCTAGTACCTTAGAAGGAGTATATCCATAAGATGGTTCAACACTTCTAACAAATCGACTTCTACCACATCCCGAGAGAGGATAACAGTCTAGTCGATGCCTTATCCACATTATCCTCAATGTTCCATATAAGTGGGAAGGATCAACATCTCATCAGAATAGAAAGTAGTGATCAACCAATCCATTGTTGTGCAATAGAAGTAGAGCAAGATGGAAAGCCATGGTATCATGATATCAAGGTCTATATACAGAAAAATGAGTATCACGTTGGGACCTCAGAGACTAACAAGAGAACCTTGAGAAGACTGGCCATGGGTTTCTTTCTAGATGGCGATATTCTTTACAAAAGGAATCACGACATGGTACTCCTCAGATGCCTAGAAGAGAAAGAAGTCGAAGTAATACTCAAAGACGTTCACGAAGGCTCGTTTAGGACTCATGCAAACAGACATGCTATGGGTAGAAAGATCTTAAGGGCAGGTTACTTTTGGATGACAAGGGAGACAGACTGTTGTACTTATGTCAGGAAATGCCACAAGTGTCAAATTTATGCACACAACATCAATGCTCCACCAAATCCTCTAAATGTCCTTTCAACACCCTGTCCCTTCTCCATGTGAGGAATGGATGTGATTGGACCAATAGAGCCAAAAACTTCTAATGGACATTGCTTTATCCTTGTTGCCATCTACTACTTCACAAAGTGGGTTGAGGCATGTTCATATGCCAATGTGACTAGAAAAGTAGTACTACGATTTATTAAGAAGGAGTTGATGTGTAGATATGGGTTACCCAACTTAAATAATAAGATGATGACTGAGATGTGTAGCAAGTTCAAAATCAAGCATCACACATCCTCACCTTATCGCCCCAAGATGAATGGAGCAGTAGAAGCAGCAAACAAGAATATTAAGAAGATTGTTCAAAAGATGGTGGTGACGTACAAGGATTGGCATGAAATGTTACCTTTTGCTCTACATGGATACCGCACCTCGGTACGTACATCAATTGGGGCAACACCATACTCGCTAGTATATGGGATGGAGGCAGTGCTCCCTATTGAGGTAGAAATTCCATCACTCAAAATCATGGCAGAATCAGGTTTGAAAGAATCAGAATGGGTCCAAGCACGGTACGACCAACTGAACATGATAGAAGAGAAAAGGTTGGCTGCTATATGCCATTGGCAATTGTATCAGAGAAGACTCATGAGAGCTTATGCTAAGAAAGTTCGGCCACACCACTTTCAAGATGGGGATCTATAGCTTAAGAAGATACTCCCAATCCAGAAGGATCATAGAGGAAAATGGACCCCTAATTATGAAGGACCATTCGTAGTGAAAAAAACATTCTCTGGAGGAGCATTGATATTGACTAATATGGATGGAAATGATTTAACTCTTTATATAAATTCTGATGCCGTGAAGAAATATTATGCTTGAGAGACCATTCAAGAGAAATAAAAAAACACAAAAAAACAAAAAAACAAAAAAACAAACAAAAAATAAAGAAGTTTGTGCATTGATCATGCATTTTTGCATACTTTCGTGCACTCTCTTAGGAGGAGGATGTAAACAAATTCCACATGGTATGTACCATTAGGTAGATCATGTTGATGACATAAGGCTTCTTTGTTATTCCAAACACCAATGAAGATATCTCTAGTCACCCGTTTTCAGCCAAGACAATATGAAAGAAGTTTATTAAAGAAACACAACACCTTCGAAAATCACCAATAACCCGGGGAAAGGGTAGTTTTCCAACAAATCTTCAAAAGATCTAAAAGTGGATCAAGTGGATTATAAAAAGAGCCCGCTAAGAGTTTTAGTAAAATCTTAGGCAAAAGCTAGGGTAAATAAAAAATCTCAAACTAGAATGGTTACAAAACTTTTCCTTTTCCAAAAAGGAATGGAAATCGTATCCGGGATTGAAATATAAGATATGTTGGAAATAGGATTATGGAGAATATGGAGAAAGTTGGGGGTGGGAAACATATGATTTAAGCCTTATATCCTTTTCTTTCTTGAAAACCCCTAACCATACCACGTTACAAGCCCAAAAAGTCCTTGTTGAGACCCGAACTGTTTGAGATATGCACCAAGGGTACCAAATAACTGACTCCAAAACAAATTAAAAATAATTTTTCTTTAAAAAATCTATGCATGACTAGATCAATACACAAAATCTCTTAATGAAATGAATAAATCCCGTTAGACCGAAAACCCGAAAGGACGGTCTAAGCAAAACTTAGGGACAAAAGCAAAAGAAAAAGAAAAAGAAAGGTCTCTTAAGGGCATAAGACAATAAGTCAATACTGGGGCAATTTTTTGGAAGACCAAAAATTAGATCAATACTGGGGCAATTTTTTGGATGGTCAATGATTGTATAGTGGTGATCTAGCATGTTTAGTTACTTAAAATCTATTCTTACCACTCTACCCATAACACAAAAAGCCAAACACGGTTATATTTCTTCGATCGTATATGAGTTAAAATATTTTGTTTGCATGGTTTGTTTTCTTTAAACTTGTACTGTCTTAAGAATTTAAGCATTGCCGAATTGAGTAATATTCGAAAATAGAAAAACACTTTATAGGTGAAAGACAAAGTTAATTGTCATCTTCAAACATGAACAAACAACGTCGTGCCCTGCAAACATCAATCTACAACCAAATGTTGAGGATGCGACGGAGCAATACAGATGAATACTAATTACAACTCAATCTGATATGAACACAATTATAGAATTACCAAACATGAACATTTCGTAGCATGCATCAATAATAGTCATTTGCATTCATACAAAAATGAAACAAAAAACACATTGCATTCCATATTCATACACATTTTCATCCCAAATTCTGGCAGTACACCGACTTGTGTCTTTGGGTTCACTCTTTTAATCCCAAGTTCCGGCTTTACACCGACCTGCGTTCTTGGTCATTAACCTAGTGTCATCCAAATTCCGGCAGTACACCGACCTACGTCTTTGATTTCACTCTTTTCATCCCAAGTTCCAGCAGTACACCGACCTGCATTCTTGGTCCGTAACCTAGTGTCATCCAAATTCTGGCAGTACACCGACCTGCATCTTTGGGTTCACTCTTCCAAGTTCCGATAGTACACCGACCTTCTTGGTCCTTAACCTAGTGTCATCCAAATTCCGGCAGTATACCGTTCTGCGTCTTTGGTTTCACCTTTTTAATCCCAAGTTCCGGTAGTACACCGACCTGCGTTCTTGGCCCTCAAACCTGCTTCTCCAAATTCTGGCAGTACACTAACCTGTGTCTTTGGTTTCACTATTTTCACTCCAAATTCCAGCAGTATACCGACCTGCATCTTTGATTCATATTCATAAAACTCAGACCATCTTGAAGATAGTTCAACTCATAGAAGAAAGTTTGATACTTTCGAGCACTGAGATTTGGCAAGTTGGGCTTCTTCCGAGCCTCAACAAAATTAACATTCATTTCTTTACTACGCACTTATCATGGTATCCATCAAACCTCAGTTTGCTTGCTATCAGACTACCAACTAGTAAAGAGGGGCACCTGTGAATACCCATTTTTGTCCGGCCCATAAAAAACCCAACATATTTTAAAAATAATTACTTTATCAAAATAATTAATTTTTATTTATTAATTTTAGGGTTTATTTTGAATTTGAATGAGATATTTCAAAAATCCTAAAACGATAAAAAAATTATTGTATTTATTTATTTTCGAATTTATATATTATAAAATAAATAAAAGATAATTAAAAATATTTTTATTTAATTTTTATAATTAAAACCGAATTTATAAAAAAAACAAATAAAATAAATGAGATTTCAAATTCCAAATAAACGATAAAATAATTTTTTTTAGTTTTTCAAAAATATAATTTAGAATATTCGAAAATATTTTTTGTTCTTTTTTGTTATTAAATTCAAATATATAAATAACTTAATAAATAAGCTAAGTTTAAAATGTATTTTAATAAAAAGGGTAATAAAATAAATATATATACACCAAGTCAAATCTGACTTGGTGGTGACGACTATTATGAGATTACGGGGTTAGTAGATAGGGAGTTGTTAACACTTTGTTAGAATTAGATTAGGTTAAATTTTGTGTATAAATAGAGTTATTGGAATTAAATTAGGCTTCTTCTCTTAGCTACCAAAAAAAATACACTTCATAGAGAAAAAGTACTAAAAAAACTACACAGAGAAAGAGGAGAGAAAAGAGAGTGAAAACTGATCCAATACGGCCAATCCTACATTTAGCACTGTACATCTAAGTCCAACAGCGTTGGATTTGCATACTAGTTTGGTTGACCTCCCTTGGCGTACGAGATCATGACACGCACGCGAGTTCATCTCTCCACGCGTGGACATGCGCGTATAGGAGTAGAACCCTTGTCCAGGGAGTCTGATTCGGTGTGCTCGGGCGTATCGTCTATGTTGTGCACCCTCGTCTTATGTCTAGTGGAATAGCGACACGCAGGCGGGTCTACGCGAGTCCAGTGATCGCGTCCGTAGCAGAACAATCTCACTAGGAGCCTTTCACGTGCGGACGAGTGCATCATTCCTACGGTGAGCTCGTTGATCAAACGGCCAGAAGACACGCCACCAGTCCAACCTGAAGCCACCCTCAGCCATTTGCAAGGCGACACGTGTCTGTCGGCTCATTGATTCATTCCGCACCAGAACAGAACTCATTCAGGTATATAATTTTAATATTTTTTATTCTAAAGGCATTGTTATTTCTTTTAAAATGATAAAAAATATATTTCACCAAGGATAATTTATTATTTTTATTATGATAGTAGAATAAAATGCCAAATAATATTTTTTTTATTTATTAAATAAATATTACTTTTTATTTATTTATTATGTGTAAATATTATAAAGGGTAATAATATCTTAATAAAGCTAATAACTGATTAACCTTTTTTATTTTTATGTTGTTTCTATTATTTTATTTTTAAATGGAATATATTTTTTATTTCTGTAAGTAAAAATAATAAAAAATATATTTTTTAAAACAGAAAACATAATATCTAAAATAAAAAATGTCTTTAATAATAGATTATTTGCTTGAAAAAATGAATTTATAACACGATAAAATTTTATAAAAAATTTATAACTTTTTTGGGATTAATCAAAGGCTGAAGGCAAGTTGTGTTTATACTTCTTGTCCTCATATCATCCTTGAACGGTCGCGTTGCGATGCTTCTTTTTACTCGATTAATTCTTAAATTAATAATAAAAAACTAAAAATTATATTAATTCTTAAATTAATAATAAAAAACCCAAAAAAAGATATTATAATTATTTTTAAACCTTTTTAAAATGGGATGCGGTGCAGACATTAGTTTCTGCTGCTTCACCATTTTTAATGAGTTAATTATTTTTACCAACAAACCATTTTAAAATTAGAACTACGTAAGTCTTGATTTCTTAAAATGTTCAGGAATACGTAGGAGCAAGTTACATTGTCAGACTTAAAAATAAAAATAAATAAATATTTTGTTGTACACAAATTTAATTTTAAATAATTCAAGGATATTTAAATCATACAATTGGCAAGGGTACTGTTTGATTACAGGCGGGCGATGTGTTAATACATTCCTCGATTCGTAATCTACTTCCGAACCTGGATATCACAATCGAAAAGCCCAATGTGATTGGGCTTCAAATATTTTTCTACATTTTTAACCATAAAATGTAGTGGCGACTCCAAGAGGTCGCGTAACCAAAAATCGGGACGCGACACCACCGTCAAAGTGGGATATGATCCACGCCTTCGACGAGTGTTGTTGATCATCGTTCAAAGAGGGACTTAGTCTGCACCTTTGGGTGATTGAGTAAGATTGCCATCAAAGTGGGACATGATCCATGCCCTTGAGAGGTGTTGTTTTATGATTTAAGGAATGGGGTTTTCTGATTTTTCAAAAAAGAAGATGAATAATGCCTTGTTAGCATATATTCATTATCTTTTTTGGATTACACCAGTTTGTCTGGCCACGAATGAGCTCGGCATGTACATTTCATTATAGTTGTTTTAAGCATAAAAACACAGAGATTTGCAGTGTTCCATGTCCGGGGAACCTCCTTTCTAGCTAAGTCTTCCAATTTGTAACCACCTGTATGGCCCTTCCCAATTTGGTGTCAGTTTTCCTTTGGCCTGACCAATATCTACTCTTCGGAGTACTAACGTTTTGTCCTTGAAGCTTTTGGGAACCACAAACGAGTTGTATTTATCTGTTATTCGTCTCTTTAGGGTCGTCTCTCTTATCCGAGCATGGTCCCTTTTCTCTTCGATCCAATCTAGATTGTGTCTTAGGAAGGTCAGATTGGCTTCTTCATCAAACTGTAAGGTCCTCCAAGTGGGCTAACATATTTCAACTAGGATCATAGCCTCGATACCTTATGTAAGGTTGAATGGTGATTCTCCCGTAGTAGAATGGGGAGTCGTTCAGTAAACCCAAAGTACATGGTGAAGTTGGTTGAGCTAGATGTCTTTAGCTTCATCTAATCTTTTCTTGATTCCCTTTAGGATGACCTTGTTGGCTGCTTCTATCTTTGGTTGTTTTAGTGATACTTGTCGGCTTGGTTCCTGCTCAAAGGATGTCCATGTTTAGTTCTTGGTATGGAATGCCTTCTAAGGGGACTAGGTTGACGAGACAAGAGCAATCGCTTTTGCTGAGTTACTCTAGCGATGGAGCGTTGTAGGTTGTAACGCCCCGAAATCATTTCATATTTAATATATTTAATCTCTTAGAAAAATGGGTAAAATTTTCTTTCCTTTTTTTTTCTAACCTATAACTTACAAATCATTTTCACTTTTACCTTATTCTATTTTCAAGACGTCACATTTTCAAACCTTGCGGAAATAAAATTCTTAATACATTGAAAATAATTAAATGAACAAATTCTTTTCTAAATACTTCTCATTCGTAAAATTCTTGCATAAATACAGAATTGTTTACAGGGCGAAATCTAATCATCGCCACTAATAAAAAAACTGAAAATACAAAGAAAATAATGATGGGGAATTGACATTACAAAAAGTACCTCACGCAGGTTCCTATCACAACAAAATAAAAGAGAAACCTCCTAAATCGGAGGGGCACTGGAAGCCTCGCTAGGGTCTTCCTCCACCTCCGAGTCAGAAGAGATCTCAATGACCTCAACTCAATCTTATATGCAGATAAGCTCTACACAGTCGTCGTTGTCTTCCTCCTCCTCCACTTCATCCACTCTCTAATCCATGAGGGGTCCGGGGTGTACCCCCTTAGCATGGCCCCGTCTGTCTCTCTTTGCTCCGATCCTGATGATGAAAATTCTTTTTGGGGCTAGGTCCCAACAACTTATGGTACGCCTCGAGCTTCAGCCGGTACAGAAAGTCC
This sequence comes from Lupinus angustifolius, assembly GCF_001865875.1. Classification (NCBI taxonomy): domain Eukaryota; kingdom Viridiplantae; phylum Streptophyta; class Magnoliopsida; order Fabales; family Fabaceae; genus Lupinus; species Lupinus angustifolius. The sequence goes on along the minus strand of NC_032028.1, from coordinate 11,310,173 downwards.
GGTGGTTGTAGGTCTTCGGTCGGGAAAAGTGAATGATGCCTCCCGAATGCGTAGTAAGGTGGAAGATGTAGAACTGAGCCATTACTTACCCAATCCAGCTCCAGGTCGCAATGACCTGTGTAAGTATGTTGATTACCCTCAATACTCCATGTCCCCTTCTGGGACATAGTGAAGCGATAACCTCAGATCAGTGCTGATGGGTCCATAGGAACATACGTACAACTACACCAACAGAAAAGAAAGGGAGTAAAACATCTATGAAAAACTTGTCATCGACGTCGTGGAATTACACAGAATATTACACCACGACAACACAGGAGTACAGATATATCATGTGATCATACAAGCATATAATAACGATGAATGAAGTATAAAACTCGAGAATTTAGAATCAATATCGAAGAATATCATGTATGCAATGCGATGCATGAGTCCACCATCATTACTCCTTTATCCTCCCAATTACTATTCAGAAATAACCGAGAGTACAGTTCCCATAACAAGCCGATTTGATCGCACCAAAATTATTCCTCGCAAGGATATATGATCGATTTGTTCCAATGGAACTGACTATTTTAGGACGGTGTCGTATCAAACACTTTCTGGGCATCCCTCTCATCGATCCTGATTGCAAAGAGGGGTTGATAGAGATCATCTAGTTTACACTGTGAGCACTATCTGATCCAATAGAATATTTCATCTAGGAATACATGAGACTCGTCTCACCTAGACTCTCCCTCAAGACTTCTAACCGAAATTAGTAAATTATGTCTTTTAATCCATCTTTTCTAGCGATCTGTCCCTCCTAAGACATCTACTACTTCATTTTTGACAATGGATATGCACCCTAACTTAAATTAGCAAATTATGTCTTTTAATCCATCTTTTCTAGCGATCTGCCCATCCTAAGACATCTCCCATCGGGAATGCTTCTAGTGAGTCCCGATCTTAACATATAAATTAAAAGTGAATAATTTCGGCACCACTATGAACCATCACTGAATTATCCTGGACGTCTCTCAAGCCAAGCCTCTTACGGTCAGACGATCTCGCTGCATGAGCACAACATAATACTTCTCAACACCACTACGAACCATCACTGAATCATCTTGAACGACTCCTCTAGCCAAGCCTCTTACGATCAAACGATCTCACTGCGTGGGCATAATATCACCCCCTCAGGCCTCGCCTTTAACAAAGCAATTCCTTACTTTTATTACTTTCAAGAATTTCATATAGTTATTTACCTTTACAACTTCTTGATGGCAAACATGCCATTAGGCTCTCGTATATATGAGAGTTATCGTTCAAACGACTTAAAAAGAAGTCATGTCTGTATGGAGCCCTCTCGCTCAAGCGAGAGGACATCCATTTTTGAGGCATTTGTGGCTTAAGCGAGAGCTATCTTGCTTAAGCGAGAAAACAATTAGTTCTCTTAGTGCCTATTTTAGCTCAAGTGAGAGTTGTCTCGCCCCTAGCTAAAACAATCGTTTTCTCTAGACACTTCTCACTCAAGTGAGAAGAGCCTGAATCTCATTTTAATTACTTTTCTCAAGGAAAATATTTCTCATTTATATCACATGTTTTTAAACCTTGAATTTAACAATTATCACAAACATATCATTCCCATAATAATCATTCAAACATTATAATTCAAGAGTAAACATGGTATTTGCATATATAAACATAACATTAATCGGTATAAGAAATATTGTTGTACTTAATCCAAACAAACAGGCAATTGATTAAGTACAAGCTTTCTTAATACCCAAGGCAACTCCAAACTTGTGAGGGAGTTTGGAG
>NC_032028.1:11307960-11308270 GCF_001865875.1 Lupinus angustifolius | reverse complement strand
ATAAAACTTCCGATTTAAAATGAATTTAATTGCTTTCTTCCATCCGATTCAAGGTTGAATATCCTTGAATCATCATTGTCGTTGAAAGTCTTACAATCAAATAACACTTTTTAAAGTAAGATTTTCAATAAAACTTATACCGGAATTATGTCATAATCCATGGATATACACCAGGCTAGATCCCAAGAAAGAGAGGTGGGTCGTAAAGACACCCTTATATATCAAGTCTTTCCTTAGACAAAAACTTTCTAGACATGCATTCCCACTTCATTACATTTTTCCGATAGTTCATAAATCTTATTTTTTGTAA
>NC_032028.1:11307448-11307860 GCF_001865875.1 Lupinus angustifolius | reverse complement strand
TTTTTACTAAAACTAACCTTTTAAAATAAGATCATTAAGCTAGACTTATCATTTTTAAATTAAGTCAATTTAAAAAAAATCAATACTTTTTAAGTAAATCTTACCATTTTAAAGTAAGTTCACTTAACTAAGATTCAACATTTTTAAATCATTTTACCATCTAAGACTTCCTAACACTCTAAGTTTATAAATTCAAGACTTTTAGATAAATCTCATTATTTCAAGTATACTATTAAAACAAATTTTCATGAACATCTTAACACCTCCTAATTTTTTTAGGAAAAAACCTCAAGGGTTAGTAAGTGTTATTTTCATAGTCATGGAAAAGAATGACTCTTAATTTAATATTTTATACTAAACAACTTTTAGTTATTCTTACCACTTTAAAGTAAGTCAACTAAAATAAATACAA
>NC_032028.1:11268000-11307348 GCF_001865875.1 Lupinus angustifolius | reverse complement strand
AAACTTTCAAGAATAAAATACAATTTTTTTCCTAAACACATTAATAGTTCCTTTGATGTTAAAATCATCACCTTTAAACATATTCAAATACTAACAATAATTTCTAATATTTCCAAACAAACAACTCATCTAACCTTATCCAAAGATATAATTTTTCCATCTAAGAACAAAGAAGAAATTTCAAGATTTACAAAAGTCAAAAACTACATAAAGGTTTATATGATTTTATTATCATCCCCTTTAGTTATGCCTTCATAAAATACTTAAAGAACAAATATAAACTCTACTTTATGAACAACATAATAAAGCTCATAACTTTCTATGAAGTATGAGAAGAAGATGAAGAAGAGAAAATAAAAGACTATCTTAGTTTGTACAGGGAATTTAGTGTAAAAATGAGAGAATGGGGTGAGGTATTTATAGGAGGGCATCACCCTCATAAAATCAGAAAATTTAATATAAAGTAAGTAGGTTTAGACTAGCATAGGTGATGTGTCTAATGGTGGTGGAGTGAGAGGATTTGTTGAGTGATTTAGGAGCTTCTGGAAGCTTTTGCATTACTTGTGTAACAAGTAAGTGACTCATGAAATGATGACTTCCAACTTTATTGATATGATGTAATTTCTCGATAAACTTCGTGTCCGAAAATTTTCGGATAATTTCGTCCGAAAATATACAATCTCCCGATTTAGGACATTTGCCCGAAACGTCGAAACTTGAATTTCGAGGTGAAAAATATCTAGAGAGGAGTTACGGACAAACTTGGTGTCTATTTTGACTAGAAATAATATTTCAAAGCCAACGGTGAAATTGGAATTTGATTCCGAGTTATGGAAATCAAAAAATAGGCAAAAACTCGATAAAACGACTTGAAATTAGGGATGGCAATAAAAACCGAACCCGTGGGTACCCGCCCGAACCGAACCCGAACTTAATGGGGAAAACCCGATGTGATTGGATTGGGGTTCAGGTTTTACCCGGGTTTAAATTTCGGGTTCGGGTTTGGTATAGCAAAGACCCTAACCCGAATCCGTCCCAAAGTAAGGTAATTCAATTTAAAATTGATATTTCTATCATTTGCCAATTGTTTTTAATTTCTAATTTTACTTTACATACTATTGGATCCTCAAACATAAAAGAAATGAAATAATACAAAGAGAAAATAGAAATGTTAGAGAAAAATTACACGAAAATAATATCATATTTTCCTCAATACTTTATCATTTTCGGGTTTTTTTCGGGTTCGGGGATGGTATTTTTATTTTCAACCCTGTTGAGTTTGGGTTCGGGTTTTGAATTTCGGTTTCGGGTTTGGGTATGTGCGAACCCGACCCCGACCTGCCCTGTTGCCATTCCTACCTGAAATCATCTCGGAAACTTTTATTCTCCAAAAATCTTGATAAAATAGGGAAAGTAAGAAAATCATAATACAAGACTAAAATTCAACTGAGGTTTAGCCTAAAACATTACTTATTAATTTCTATAATTATTTCATTAATACTAATTACTTAATTAAAAGTGCTCTGAAAAAACACGGTGTAACATAGGTGGTCGACCTTTATGATGTCTTCTATTGTGTCTCGTAATTGAGTGCAATCTTCTATTACAAGGCCAAACATGCTCTGAAATTCACAATATTTGGACTGGTCTTGGGTCCTCGTCCTCTTGTTTGGATTAGGTTTAGGGAGTTGGACGAGGTGGCGACCATGACCACTCTTAGGATTATGGACCGACTAGCATTGATGGGAGTGTAGATGGTGAATTTGGATTTTCTGGGTAACTTTGGGGGGTCACTTTTGGGAGGGTCATGAAACTTTGGTTGTTTGTCTTCCCTTAAGGGGTGATATTCACTGAGTTGGATGGGTGATTGGATATGGTGAGTTTCCTCTAGGTTAATGAATTGTCGAGCCTTGCAGTGGAGGTCCTCCATTGTGAGGTCAAAATATTTGGCTAGTTCTTGTTTGAAAAGGCCATATTGTATACCTTTGACTAGCACATGCACCGCCACATTGGGGCTTAGGGTGCGGACTTTCATTGCTTCTACATTAAATCTGTTCAAATATAGAAGGATTGTCTTGTGCGGTCCTTGCCGAGTACCAAACAAGGTATAAGACAACCTTGGTTGTTCTTTGCTAGCCATAAACCTGACATTAAACTTGTCAACCAAGGTAGACCACTAGTCTATGCTATTGGGTATCAGTCGTGTGAACCATTACATAGCAACATGTTTCAAGGTGAGTGGGAAGGCCCGACACATAATAGGATTTGAGGTTCCATGGAAGACTATAGTCGCCTCGAAGGCATCAAGGTGGTCTTGTGGGTCAAAAGTCCCATCATATTGGTCGATATTGTTTGGGTGGGTTAAGTGTTTAGGTAGGGGGAAGGATATAATTGCTTCTATGAAGGGATTTTTTGCTCTAGAGAAATCGTGGTCCGGTGGGTGGTTAACATTTGTGGTCTTTACGTTTAGGGGGGTTGTGTGTGTGAGGCGGGATTCTTCGGCAGACTCGGCGTATTGGTCATCGCTAGTCGGCTGCAATGATCTATTGCTTGCCTCTAGTCTTTGCTGAATGAGCTCTATCCATGAGTGGGCTTGTTGTTGAATGATTTTTCATTGCGTTTGTATCATTTGGAGAAGTTGTTGGGTGGTTGGTAGTTGTTGCTCCGTGATAGGAGGATGTCTTTAGCTAGCTTGTTGGGATGGTTGTATTTGTGCTGGAGGGTTGATGGAAGGAGTATGGTGGTTGGGAGACATGTTTGTCGTTACAGGTTCTATTTGGTTGGGAGGATGCGCTTGGTTTCGAGTGGTCACCATGGTGTAGGTTCCCACAGACGGCGCCAATGTTCTTCTGTAGTTGGTCGGATGATCGGAGTTGGGTGCCCAGTTAGAGTAGCTTTCTCTTGGGATCTGGTCAGTGTGGAGTTTGAACCCGCCAGGGAAAATACCTGAAAAGGTTCTCTGATGATCAAGTTAATATGAGACTTAGAAGAGATGTGGAGAATAAATATGAGAGAGATAGAGTAAGTAACAATGAGAATAAATGCTAGCAATAGATAGTTAGTGATGAATGAGTGAGTAAGTGAATGTGTGAATGAATGAATACTTCCTGTAAGGGGACACCCCTATTTATAGTAATTGAGATGGATGATGTATCACCCATCTACTAGCTGATGGTGACCTGTAATAGGTATCATAGGCGTATAATAGGTTTGTCATTGTTGTATTGTAGATTTCTCCCTTATCGTACTGTCAGATGGACAATCTAGATTTGTAGGTGGCATGATAGTGCCCTGTTGGGGATGCATTAAATAGGAAGTCAGAGACAATTATGATACTTACTGGGGAGTAACACAAGCCTTCAAGTTGTGGTTGCTCGACCTCTAGCTGATCGAGAAAAACTCTATCCTGGACGTGCGAGGTACCCGATTGATCGGGATGAAACAACAATCTTGAAAGGATATATGAAGAATCAACATCATCATGGAGCATTTATTATTCAAAGATATATTATAGAAGAAAGTATTGAGTTTTGCTAAATTACTTAAAAGAATCAAAATTTACCTAACATCCTAAGTGTCCCTATGAAGGAAGATATGAAAGTTGGAGCACACATGAATCCTTTGTCAAAAAATGGGCCGGGAGGAAGTGCATCAAACACATTTTTATACCACGAATAATAATGAAGAAGACCAACCTTACTTAGTTACTCACAAATGTATTATCAAGTATAAGAACCTTCAATGAATGAAAGATGATTGTTGAATGAGTGTAACAAGAATTTCTTAGCTCGTTTTAATGAACAAGTTGGTGATGACTTTATTGTTTCTAAGACATTTATTAAATGACTAATAGGTGGGCTTAACTTTTATATTCTAATGCGATATTAATAAACCAAAACTATGTAAATAGATTTGTTTAGATTGATTAGTTTGTTATTATCTTCAAGTTAAATATGAATGTGATATGTAGACAATTTTGTATGGATTTTAGGAACAATTTTTGTGTATATAAACAGTATAGTATTGAGGAATAAAACATCTGAATCCATTTCTTTACATGGTATTAGAGCCAACCAAAAAAAACTTAGAAATGTATATGGCACACATGAGGACTAAAGGTGAAAGTTCTGTGATATATTTAAGAACCGAATATGCTTAGAAGAAAAAAAATTCGCATTTGATACTTGACAATGGGGCATCAAATCACACGACGAGGGATTTGTAACACCTACGCAACGTGATTGACGTGTCTGGATGTCCTGTTGGGCTTCAAAATGGACACACTGCCATCTCTACTAAGGAATGAACTGTAAAATTTTCTGATAATTTAAATCTTGAGCATGTACTTTATGTACCTCAGTTCAAATGCAAGTTGATTTATATATCACAAATGTCAAATGACTGAATCTGTAATATTCAGTTTACTGATAATCTGTGTGCTATAGAGGACCGAACCTCGAAAATGTTGACTAGTTCGGGTGAACGAAGGAATAAACTCTAACTTTTTCGAGAAACCCCAACGAAGAAGGTATGCTAATTAACGATGAATCACGTGTGGTTTGGATCTATTTTCTAATTGATAAGAAACAAGTCACCAAAGTGTTGACAAATTTCTTTTCTATGGTAGAAAATCAATATAGCAAATGAGTTAAAACTGTGAGAAGTGATAATGTAACAAAATTCATTTGAATAAGAAATGATTTTCTAGATCATGGGATAGTGTTTCAAACTTCATGTACATGGACACCTCAGCAAAATGGGAGGTTCGAATGCAAACATCGTTATATTCTCAATGTTGCACGAGCTTTACGGTTCCAAGGTAATTTGCCTATTGATTTTTGAGGAGATTGTGTGTTGATAACAGACTATCTGATCAATCGCGCATCAAACGTAATTTTAAAAGGTAAAACACCATATGAAGTGTTATTTGGACAAGTACTCTCCTATAATCACTTAAGTGTGTTTGGTTCTCTATGATTCGCTTGCAACCAACACACCAATGGCGACAAATTTGCAATTTGAAGTCATAGATGTGCCTTTGTGGATACCCTTATAGGCCACATGTTGGAGAGTTTATGATCTAGAGATTCATGAATTCTTTGTTTCACAAGATGTGCAGTTTTATGAAAACCAATTTGCATATCATGTTCTGAAAATGAGAAAGAAACCTCTCATTCATTGCCTATTGATAATATGATAGTGATGACTTTAATGACATGTAGACACCAACTCACTTTGCTCTCAGCCGGGAGGGGGGGTATACGAACTACAACAACCATAGGTGAAGCTTCTGAAAGTGAAGACTCTGAACATTCACTTGCGAACAGTCTCATGGCTGACATCTCAGATGTTAGTTTTGTGATTCCAAACACCACAATGCCCAATGATCTTGATGAAAATCCATTACTTGGACATGTACATCGTGTAAAACAACCATCAATGAGACTTTATGGGTATGTAACAAACACAACACAGAAGTTGAGCCCTTTCCCTAGTTCATCATTTTCGTCACATCCTTCAGGTACACCCTATCCTATTGCTCACTATGTAAACTGTGACAAAAATTCTTTGCCGCACAAACACTTCCTTGCATCAATCACTGTAGAAAAAGAGTCCCAATACTTTCATGAGGCACTAAATAATGCACAATGGAGACATACCATGCAAGCTGAAATCGATGCACTAAAACGTAACATACATAGAGCATGCAACCATTGCCTCCTGGGAAGAAAGATCTTAGATGGAAGTGGGTATATTGCATCAAGTACAATTCTAATGGCACTATCGAGCGATTTAAAGCACGTTCAGTTGTGCTTAGAAATCATCAAGAGAAAAACATAAATTACACTAAAACATTTGCTCCTGTCACGAAAATGGTAACAATGCGAACTGTTTGGTTCTCTATCATTCGCATGCCTCCTGGTTTTTCCATTTCCAACCAAAACATGGTGTGTAAACTTCAAAAATTGTTGTACAACTTAAAGCAAGCTCCACGTTGTTGGTTTACTAAATTGTCTCTTGCACTTAATCTTATGGATTTAAGCAATCATGTATTGATTATTCTCTGTCCACCTTGCATCAAAAAGGGTTCAACTTGTTATTCTTATTTATATTGATGATCTAATCATTGCCGGTAATGATTCCCCATCCATCAAATGGTTTAAAAGCTACCTCAACGAATGCTTCCACATGAAAGATCTTGACACATTGAAGTATTTTCTGGGTATTAAGGTTGCTCGCAATCCTACATATATTTTTATTTGTCAGCATAAGTACACACTCGATATTATTTCTGAAGTTGGTCTCCTTGGTGCTAAACCTACAGGAACCCTATTAGAACAAAATCATTGTTTGTCTCTTGCTACATGAACTCTATTGCCAACCCTAAATGTCATCGTCGATTGGTTGCCCTAAGTTCATGTAGGAACCACGAATTGAGGCCTATGAAGCTGCCCTTAGAGTGTTTCGGTTTCTCAAGGGCAATCCTGGTAAAGGCATATTGCTTTCTTGCAACTGTGATCTCCAGCTTCATGGATGGTGCAACTCCGACTGGGCTAGTTGTCCTCTTACACGCTGCTATGTTACTGGTTGGTTGGTCCAATTTGGTCAATCCCCTATCCCTTGGAAAACAAAGAAACAACATATTATTTCTCGATCGTCGGCTGATGCTGAGTATCGATCCATGACAACGACTACATGCGAGGTCAAATGGTTAAAACGGGTTCTTTCCAATTTTGGCATCGCTCATACCAAACCTATGATTCTTTAATGTGATAGTCAAGCGACTTTGCACATCGCTAAAAATCTGGTACTTTACATGATGGATATGATTCAATGGGTTTTTTCTATACAAAGTCCTTGGGTAACAAGAACTAGATGATGAGTCCATGCACTAGTGATTGAATAGCTTTGGGAGGTTGACTACACTAAATTTAGTGTGCTTGTTCTCAAGTGTAAATAGGTTGACAGAAACAACATTGTACAAAAGATAAGTTGATACTTTTAGTAATTGACCTTAACAAAACAACTTAAATGAAAGAGCATTTCATAATGGCATTCCAAGCAATCCAAGTGTTCAATGTCAACTATCCTTCTAACAAGTCTTTGTGGATAGTTCTCCAAGAAAGAAACATACGATGTGATGATGATATTTAGAATCTAACTCTTGATATTCATGAGACTTCCTTGTTATCTTCAACAAGGATACCTACTTCAAATTAGGATAAGGTGACATATGATGTAAGAGTCAATTGTGATGATCATCATGAAGGGATACGAGAGCAAATACTCATTCCCACATGTCAAATATTTGGTTAGTTATATTCTTTTTACCTACACGTATGTAGTTGATAAGCGTAATTGACTTGTCATAATTTTTATTTTGTTCTTTCTATCCCACCTTATATAATTGTAACGTATCTTTTTTTTAATACTATCAAGGTATTCGTTATGAGTAAAGAATTAATCTTTTTTGGGTAAGTGGTTGTTCCTTTTAACAAATATTACTTTCAAGAATCAACCATTTGACTTTTTAGTCTTTGTGAAAATCTAGCAGAGCTTTATACCACTAGACCAACGTGTTATCGGTTATAACATATGTTTAATATGAATATGTTAGTTGATACTTCTTCTCACTATATTTATTTGTTATTACCATCAAATACTAAGAAGCAATTTTAAAAAATAACATTCTTAAAATCGGTTCTAAGCAACCTGGTTTGGAAACTCGACTTTCAAGATTGAGTGTTATATTATGTTATTTGGAAATTAAACTTTAAAAATTGGTTAGATATAAGGACCGATTTGGAAATATCACATTCCAAATATGTTAAAATAAACGCTCAATTTTGAAAAGTAGCTTTCAAAATCAGATATGGAAAGGATCGATTGAATTTGTCTTTTTAACCTTAATCGGTCACCCAATTTAGAATGTTGACGCGCCTGATTCCAAAATCATATTTTTACCAATTTGGAAATCATTTTTCCATTGGTGTATAAGTCTACTTGTCACCTACAATTTTTCTATAAATCTTCTTCCTCTGATGATTGGGTTTATTCTATATGATCTACTCTTTTTCCATGGCTTCTACGGGTGTTTTCACGTATGTTTATATTAAAATGGTAGAAACATACATGAAATAAAGAATGAGAAAATTGATTATTGAATTAATGATTTACAAAGTTACATTGAATTTCTATATAAAGGAAGGAAAAATTAACTAACTAACCAATATAATCTCGAATCAAGATATTATGTTCCCAAATATTCTCGTTCTCATGTCCCAAACCAATCAAATTTCACCAATTAACATAAAAAAATTATGTTTTCTTTTTATGTTTTTTTCTTTTTAAGTATGTGGCAATTTTCAATTGGATGGGGAGACAATGAGACACAAAAAATGGGACAGATGACCCATCCATATAATATCTCATATTCACATCCACTATTACTTATATGACATGTATTACTTGACCCAACACCCGTCGGTAAATTATATCATTATGCCAACTTTTTTATTTTATACATTTATTTTTAATTCTATCACGCCTTATTTTTTCTCATCAAACATTACAATCTTATCTTTACTACATTTACTCCTCAATACTGAGTTTCACATGCATCCCCACTATGATAAATATTATAATTATGTAGTAAAATTTATATTTAGCTTAAGTGATACATCTCCATTCCATCACAAATAACACTACAAACACTCTTCTATTTCATCCACCTACATGAATCCCACAATCTACACATATGATCTCTATTTATTTCTCCATCATTTTGGATTGTTGACCCAAACTACTTAATCATATACTAACTAGGTTCAACTTAAGGAAAGCAATATAAAAATGATTCATATATCATGAACAGAAAATAGATAATTTCAAATTCCGAACATAAACTTCCCGTAGAATAATAGAAGTTAATAAAAAGGAACATTGCAGCTGCACAAAATAGACGTAGATATATTAATTAATAAACTAATATTAGCCATTCGTTGTCAAAAGAAACATGAGAGTGATCATGATACATCTAAAATTTGTTTGGCTATAGTTATAATAATTGCTTCATTTTTAATTTACACATGTACATAGTTGTTAAGTTTACATGATACAGAAATCTGGGAAATTGCATGCCCATACTTGCTAGGTTCACTCATTAATCTTGCACATTCGTCCTTAAAGACTGATTCACCTTACATACGGTTTCTAATAATGTAAGAAGTGATAAACCGCATATCCATGCGAGATGGTGGAGATGCTTATCCTTACTTGCACTACATTGCTAGTAACTATAAGTTGGATCACCTCCCTTTATTGAAAGAGGAGAATCCGAGTGAGAGCAATTGATATTATCACTCAGTTTGGGATTTAGATACACGACAATTACTGTTATATCATCATGGAAGTGCCTCCTCACCCCTTGTTCAATCTTTTGAAGATCTGTGAATCTCATTTCTCTCTTCTTAGCTGCTTCTCGAAGTGCAGCTTTCACAAGACGCTTCGCAATTCCCTGCATATATATATATATAGGAAGTGACTCAGGTGAGAAAAATTGTTATTGTCAGAAATGAGAAAGGATGCTAACACGATTGCCTTATGGAGAATACTCGTGGTTCATACGAAAAAGAAAGAAAAGAACCTTGAATGGATATAATGGAATGGAACCTTACATTAGGTGGGTTATTGTTGACTATGTTAACAGCTTCTTGGTTGGTAAGATGTTCCCATAAACCATCAGAAGCAAATATGAGAAAATGATCATCAGGGTGCAGTTTATGTGTTGATATTGATGGCTCACAACTAAGAATTGGCTTGAAGAATGTTTCAGGGAGCCTATACTTAGATGGTAGAGGCTCTTTGTTAAACTCTGCTTTCTTTAGATATGCATCACCTATGGATCTTGAAACCTACAAATTTAAGTTAACATTGAGTTTATATATTTGTTAGTTTGTATTTATTTAAAACATATATCCAAAAAAATATTAAAATAGATTTTAAAGTATCATTTTTATTGAAAATCCCAAACATCTTGTCCCAAATGCTTATTGTCTTCTAAACAATATCTAGCATAAGCAATCCTGCAGTAGCAAGCTTAGGAGAGCCTCCAAGTCCAACTACCGGTTGTGAGCAGGATATGGAAAGAGTGAAGAGAAACAAGTGAAATACCACGTCTTAAACTAAAACCTTAAAACATTAATTCGATTGACCTTTTTAACTTATAAACTCTTTCTCTTCTGTCATCATATCCAACATATAACTTCACACTTGAATAATTCTTCACGTCTTTTTCCAGGTCTATGTATCCATATTATATGTATTCGTGTCTAGTGTTGTATCCGTCCTTATAATATAAACAAGTTATAATTTAAAATCTTCCCAAGGAACAAGAAGCAACATATATATAAATTTGTACCTGTATGAGACCTTTGACACGCCAAACATTGTGTCTCATAACCACAATTTGAGAATCATAAGGGTGCTTTGACTGAATTTCATCTCTCACCATTTCTTGATTAACATTGTGTTCTGTGGATAATTGTATAGCTGATGTTTCCTTTGTTATCCTCTCTAATCTTCCTAACACAGCTCTGGAGTCTCCAGAATTTGCAATATATAGCACGTTGTTGCAAATTATCCCAACCAAACAACAAGTACCTGTGGATGCTATGTGTGGTTTGTTTAGCCATTGTTTCTTCACCAGAGATAGAAAAGCTTCATCTGTAGCTGAATATGCCATTTTTATGACATTTTCTGATATGCCTTGATGTTTACATGCAAGCCCTGCATCACACAGAAAATGGGTCCGGTTAGAAATAAATTAATATTAAAGTTTTTTATAAACAAATATTAGTATGTTAGTATTTTGGTGTGAGTGAGACTCGAACTCACAACCTCTTTCATTTCATTCCTTAAACTATTCACTCTAATTATCAAACCATGTTATGACTCTTTGGATTAATAATAAAGTTAAAATAAAAGGGTGACATACATGTGATGGGACTCCTACAATTTTGGAGTCTAGTAGGGTAAGATATGTATTGCAATTATGTGTGTGGATTACTAGGACTTCTTTTTTCTTTGATAGCAACAAACATAGTTGTTAGATTAGTCATTGAATTAGGGGGTGATCGTTAGTTAAAGACCTCTTCCCCTAGTTTCCCAGAAGTGACTATTTCAGGATTTGAATCCATGACCTTATCCGTAAAGTTTAGTTGGAAGGTGCAACATTTACTACGACCTTACCTGTGCAAAGATTCTTTTTTAAGGATATCATGCTTTTTAGAGAGTTTGAAGTACATGGTAATAGAAAAAGAGCAACCAGGGTCATGAAAGAAGATATAAGTGGCTTGGTTTCCTTAGTCTCCAGTGAGAAACAGAGAACATGAAAGGGTGGCATGCATGTGGCTCCCACAATGAACTCTAAAGTTCACTCAGAATGTAGGGGTTACTAGGACATTTTGTGCAAAGAATGTTTTTAAGGATATTAAAGATTTTGGAGACTTTGAAGTACATATTAATAGAAAAAGAGCATTAGGATCATGGAAGAAAATGAAAGTTACTTAGTTTTCCTTGTCTTCATTCATTTTAAAATCTGCATAGAGCAAGGAAAACTATACTGCTAATGAATATAACTCTACAATATATGCTTATAATAAAAGATAAGAGCATCATACTCTTGATATTGGAAAAAAGATTGTCAGTGACAAACTGTGAGGCCTCAGTTCCACCATGACCATCATAGACACCTATAAAGGTCCCTTGAGGACCCAAATGGTTTGAACTCAATGGTCCAGATTCAACTTGACTTCTGTCCTCCAATGAACTATTGGCTTGAATTACAGCCATTGAGAATTCTCCATAAACATGGTTCCCAAAATCCTTGTACCATAGCAATCCATCAACTCTTCCATTCTCATCTCCATCATCACCCTCTACAGAAGGTTTCCAACAAGATCTAACCATCTTTAGCAACTCCTTAACGTTATTAAATCTTATGTTTCTTACCAAGTAGCCCAAATGGTTCAATAATATGAGATATCTAGTTTTTCACTTTTTTCTTGATTTTGGTTTGAACAAATTATCTCAGCTCCTCAAGTTATATAGCCTGCAGAAGTTGTGAATCAAGTAGACACAATTAGATAAGAGTCTTATTATGTGAACTCTAGTGTGACACTTTTCTGGTCGGTTCTTTGTACTATAAGACTCTCCTAACTAATATACTAGTCTTTTGGATTGGATTCTTGTCATATGCTTAAGTCTTAACTTGGTCTCTTTCATGGAGAGTTGTACCACCGAAATGATTAACTATATAGGCTAGATTAATGTATATTACCGATACTGATGAATAAGTTAACATGTCAAAAAGAGATAACAAATTTTAGATAAAGAACAACAGGGTATGGGCTGAACTAACAGTGAAATGTACCTTGCAAGGTCAAACCAAAGTTTTCATGCAAGTTCTGAGAATTTGAGGGGCTTGCTGGTACTACGTACCTTGAATCTAGTTAAATGTTTTTGGACCTCAGAGTTGTGTCATATTTCAGAAACAGAACTAGCTGTAAAAGCATATATAGCAGAATTGGTCTGAGATCACAGTGACCAAAGGGTGCAATGGATAAGAGAGGATCTTAAGAGTAGTGTCTGATGAGATCTAGGATCAGAAGATGATGAAATATTTTAAACTACATAGTCTGACGTTGTTCTTGTTCTTGTCCTTTTATTTGTCTCTAATGAATGAATGTTATTATGGCTAAGTGGAGTTGCTATTTTAAAGGGTCTTGAATTTCATGGCTGAGTTTTTGGGAAAAGGATCATCTTTCCCGTGCTGAACTAATTAAACTTCACGAAATAATATTAAAATATTAATTTTTGTTTTCATAATTTTTATTTTCAAATGAATGAATGAAATTTTTGCATTGGCTTGGACACTAAATGAGACATAAATGGAACATATGATCCATATCCCAGATTTTGAGTTCCATCACCTTTTTAAAGCAATAACCCTCAGGTTTAGGCAACTTTGTTCTTGTAGCACTTTCCACTTACCATCATTTTTTATTCATGTAATCTTTTCCTTGGTTTTACTTTGGTGACAATTCAAATCTAACCATATGATAGTCTCATATGTGACAAAAGTGGCTTATAAGTGATATATGTAATTTTTGTAGTAGAAGAATTTAACAGAAAGAATATATTATTATTTAAACTTTATTACATCTTAGAGTTTATGACCAGGAAGATTTTTCTAAGCATGATTACTAAATAAAGTATACAGGTATCAGAACACATTTTATTTAGATACACTATTGGTTACTTTTTGTTTTATCACTACAAATAACATGAGTTTATTATGTCATACATATAGTTAAAAGAGAGAATCAGATAATTATACTTTCCAGTTCTTCAACTATTAACAAAAATTGATTCCTCTCTAGCACTAGACTCTTCAATACGGGAAATGCGAGAGGGGTTATTTTTTAAAAAATATTTAATTTAAAAAAAAACAAAAATCTGAACCATTAAAATATTATTTTTGACATATGCTATAATCTTAGGTATGCACTACCTTCTCCAGTAACGGAGAGGAGCCAGACTCCTATTAACATGCCTTTGATCTTTGGATTGCAACTTTTGATTCTAAAGATATATTTTCATATCACGTTCTTTCTTAGATCATTTTTTCTGACTTGTGAACAACATACATACTTTAAAAAACATAAATAAGTTTTAATTTTGAATTTTATGGAAAAAGTAAAATCATTAGTGTAATTTTATGCTTAAAGAGCGTAGAAATTGAATTGTGAAATCTCAAGATAAAGTATCATACTCGTCCTTCAACACTATTCACCTAATTGATTTTGTAGATAGAAATGTCAGTTGCGTATATAGTCAAACAGAGTGTACGTTAAGTCATCAAAACGTTATTCACGTTTATTTGTTACCTAACAACTTTAATTTTAAACCAGAAACAGAAAAAGGAGCATATTAATTTGAAATCCATGTAATGACATTAATGTGTCATGGATGTATACCACTGTGATACCACATCCCCCAATTTTTACTCAATGGTATGGTCTGCCTAACATTTGTCTCACTATTTCAATATACAAATTTTCTTTCCCATTTAATTTGTCGGACAAGGAATGGGAGAAATTTAATTCTTTAAGGTATGATGAAATATCAAGATGTTGTAAACATGAAAAAAAATGTACATTTTCTTTCCCATTTAATTTTTTAAGGTATGATCAAATATCAAAATGCTGTAAAAAGAAAAAAAAATAGAAATATAGATTGGAGACGGTTTATGCCTGATGGAAACCGTTTATACTAGAACTAGTTAGGTATATCGATTTATAGTCGTGTTGGGTATTGTAAGTATAATAAAAAAATTCACATTACGTGAGGGTAAATGAATTAAAGAACATATAAACCTAATATCTTAAAATTTTGGGTGAATATATATTGTCAAATTCACTTATATATTTCTTTTACTTAGTCCATAAAATTATATATATATATATATATAGGTATCATAGCTCATGTTCATTTGGGGAGCTTGGCCTATGCAATTCAAGATAGGCACACACATAAATGGGTAAGTGTAAGGTTATAAATGAGCCGAACTGAGATCAATCAAAGCTCAACCCGGTTCAACTCGATAATGATTTGATCGACTCGTGTTTAAAACAAGGTATGGTTCGAGCTCGATTGAAGTTCACACACTTTATGATTTGACTCTTCAATTTGAATTGGTTTTTTGTCAAGAGTTCGCAAAGTACTTAATTCAACTTATTAGCTCGATCTGTTCACTTCGTAAGCTTGAATGATGATTATTTACTCAACATATATAATATTAAATATTTTTTACATGTACTTATACACAAATATAAACATGTGTACATATATATACACACACATATTTATATGCATACATAATCAAGCTAGCTCATGAACCTAACAAGTTGAATTGTACTTGGTTCAAGTTCGACTCATTTGGTTCATAAACCAAGTTTATCGAGCTAAATAATAAATTAAGTTTCGAACGAATGTCGAGTTAGTTTGGTTCATCACAAGCCCTAGACAAGTGGATAAATGAATATAGTAAATGGAGAAGAATGACGCCAAAAATTTTAACGTGAAAAAATCTCCTCAAATTAAGAAGTAAAGAACCACAGAACCTAGCCTAGAAATATTATTCACTATATAAAGTATAATTATAATATTTGTCACTATGAATAATAATCTCACACTACGGTGGATATTAATTCTCTCACTTGCTCTCTAACTAAGAATACTTCATTTTATTCACGAGCAAAGCACATTTTTGAGTAAGTGAGAGAATTAATATTTACCATACTGTCATACTATTATTCCTAACGAAAGACTTTATATTCATCCTCCTTGGATTACACAAATATTTATTCCTAGTGGAGGCATTAATGGATGAGAAATATGTATTCACTGAATGTGTCTTTCTTCTATTTTGTTCTATTTTATTTATTTAGTTTTTGATTCCACATATGTTCTTTTTGCATCACTAATAGGAGAAAAAATTGATCTTTATTTCCGAACATTTTCTTCCCTATTGAGAAAATACTCTCACTTATGCGTGATGTTTAAGATAGATAAAATGCTACCTATTGTTATGTCTCTTCTGTAGGGGATGGTTCACGGGACTAATCAGTATCTTGTCTAGGAGGAGGATGAAGCAGAGCAATAGAAACTAGAAGAGTGTAACACTTATGTGATTATTTTTTTGTTTTCAGAAGCACAAAGTTATGGGCAATATAATATAAGCTCTATTTTGATTGTAGGTCTCCACCAAAGGTCGATGTTAAAAAAATATTGTGTTCTATTATTCTCTTCATAACATGAATCTTATCGGGCCCAAATGTGCTAATATTATGTGATATATTAATTTTGTTCGTATTTTATGTATGAGGAGACAAGTCTTGTGTCATGAATGAAAAAAAAAGTAAAAAATATATAATTAAATGAGTAAACATGTATAAAATTAAACTTTAAGATTGCGGTGGAGATATAATGTTTCATTATTATGATTCTCCACTTAACTCGTAGAAGATTAACACTTCTTATGAAATATACCCATGTTTTAGTCTGCTCTTTCATTTTGGAAGCAAGTTGAGTGAAAAACAAAGTTTAAAGTGATATATAATATATTGTAAATTTGGGCAAAGTTCATCAGCCGTTGACATTATTCATTAGACTGACAGAGTAAGAAAAATATTTCCATTTATTTAAAATCTTTATCTAATATGCCCTACTCACTCATAGCCATTTCAAACGCGCAAAATGGGTGACATTATTAGAAAAAATATTGAATATAAAATTTACAAGTGTATATGTATTTTATCAAATATGAGAAAATGTGTTTCATTTGTTATATAAATTTGTATATCAAATATGAGAAAGTAGTATTATATTTTAATTATATATATACATTTTTATTTTGTTTATTATAATATCCATATTTATTGTTCCTTTTATATTTTGTATACAAATTATCTACTATATATATTTTGTATTATATATGAATTTATATCTTGTATGTATTGTTCCACTTGTATGATTACTTGTTATAATAAATATATTTGAATATTTGTAGGTAAAGTTTTTATTTTTTATTTTGTATGAATAATTTATATACATTTATATATTGCAATTTTATTGAGGGCGGCTCGTAAGTCCGTCCTGCCCATGTTTGAAGCAGATATGACATGATATTTCATGTCCCGATTAAAAACGGGTATGTCCATACTTGTCTCAATTTAAGTAAGCATTGCATGGGCACGGACATTGCACAACAACTCTAATTGCTAATATTAATAATATCCCTTCAAAATACTTGAAAACTGGAATAAAGAGTGCCCCAGAGGAAATATTGTATGGTAAAAATAAAAAAGAGAAAGAAAATAAAAAAGAGAGAAACTTATATAAATGTATCAGCACGTAAGTTTCATATTTTAAAGTTAAATATGAAAGTAAACTCATTGTTATAATTCATTGTTTAAATAAAACACTCAATTCTTTTCTAAACACTGATATCTTTTTAGATAGAAATTGCTGAATGATTTTTCTTTTACAAAGTCTTTTTTATATAGATAACAATGTTCAAATATGTAACGTCATGCTTAAAATATACAACTATTTACCAATTATAATTGAGTCAAGTTTTGTGTAGAGACCCTTGAACATGTTGGTAATAAAAATGCACTATAGGAGTCTAAGTCTTGAATTAATTGTGCGGGAATCCTGCAAAGCATATATAAGTATGATTATAATCTCTCGTTGATATATTTGTGACATGTGTTAGATTTATAGTTCTTCTTCCCTTTTATGTTCCTGCTCATTCTTTTCTTCTAAGGGTAGTTTAGGTCTTTAGCTTTTGTTATAAGGGTGTTATAGTTTTTTCATTCTTCTTTTGTGATCCTTCATCATCTTCAAAGCAATTGCCTAAACCTTCTTCTCTTTTGCGTTCTTCCTGATCAAGATGGCAAATCCAGATTATGCATATTTTAATACAAACCCCTACAACCCTTTCTTCCTCCACTCTAACGAAAATCCAGCATTAGTTTTGGTCACTCCTTTAAATGACAAGAATTACCATCCTTGGGCCAGAGCTATAAGGATGGCCTTGGAATCCAAGAATAAGATCATGTTCCTTGATGGATGCATAGCACAACCTAATACAGATGACATTCTCTATGGACCCTGGAAAAGATGCAACAACATGGTCCTTTCATGGATCCAACATTCAACAGAAGAGTCCATAGTGAAGTTCATCCTCTAGATCGACTCACCTGCAGAAGCTTGGAGAGATTTGAGGGACATATTCTCTCAAGGAGATATTTTTCGCATTGCAGAGCTTCAGGAGGAATTGTATCATTTTAGCCAAGGTAATCTTGAAATTTCTGATTACTTCACCCAACTAAAAACAATTTGGGATGAAATTGATAATTTTTGGCCCATTGGGAAATGCCCCTTTCCCTACAATTGTGGAGTTCTTACCAATACAAGGATGTACAAAGACCAAGACAATGTTATAAGGTTCTTGAAGGGACTCAATGAGAAATATGCTCATGTAAGATCCCAAATAATGTTGATGGAATCCCTTCCTAACATCTCAAATGCTTTCTCCTTATTGGTTCAACAAGAAAGGCAACTTACCAACATTGTGCCCCCAATCCAAGATCTTGAACCAAAAGCCTTAACAATAAACTCCCAACCCTCTAAAGGAAATACTTCAGTAAACTACCAAAGTACTAGAGGAAGAGGGACTCAACCTTATAGAGGGAGAGGTAGCAAGTTCAATAATCAAAACAGACAACATGCAAAATTTTGTACTCATTGTGAAAGAACCAACCATACCATAGAGACATGCTTCTTGAAGCATGTCACCCACCTGATACCAAAACAACAAGTCCACCAGAATGGCTAACCACACCTTGGGTTTTCCCTTGGATAATGACTCATTAGACTCCTCTAAGTATAAAGTATCTCAATCAAAATCCAACTCCTTTACTGATGAACAATTCCAAAGCATATTGAAACTCTTAAATCAAAACACTCAAGATGGAAATCACAATGCTAATTCTGCTGTACACACAATTGATTCTTCCATTGATATAGGTATGGCTCAAACCCAATGGTTGTTAGACACTAGTGTTACAGACCACATTAGTTTCAATATTAATCTGTTTTTTTTAACTATAAGCAAATTTCTCCAATCATCATTACTTTGCCAAATGATCACAAGGTTTCAGCTTCCATATCTGGCACAATTATATTGTCTTCAACTCTCATTCTTTTTGATGTTCTTTATGTGTCTCAATTTCATGTCAATATTATCTCAATAAACAAACTCATCCAAACCCTTGGATGCCATCTAACTTTTTGCAAACAAACTTGTGTAATTGTGCAGAGTGCTTCAAGGAAGATGATTGGTTCAACTAAGCTCCAATAAGGCTTATTCCTAATCATTCTTCCATCTAGCAAGATCAACTCTGCTACTAGTTCTACACAATTACAGAATTCTACTCTCTTATGGCATTTAAGATTCAGACATACCTCTAAAAGTGTCATGCATACTATTGTTAAACAATTTCCTGCTATTTCTCAATGTATTGAAACATTGTTTGCTTGTGATATATGCCATTTTTATAAACAAAGAAAGTTGCCTTTCCATAATAGTGAAACAAATACAGACAAGCCTTTTGAATTGTTGCATGCTGACATTTGGGGGCCTTATTCTATCCTTACCATCTTTGGTTATAGATTTTTTCTTACATTGGTTGATGATTCAGCAGCTTTACTTGGATTATTATGATGAAACACAAAAGTGAAACAAGACAATATCTTATCAACTTCATTTCTTTTATTGAATCTCATTTTGAAACTAAACTTAAATGCATTAGAACTAATAATGGTGTTGAGTTTAAAATGCTTGAATTCTTAGCCTCTAAAGGTATCCTACACGAAACCAACTGCATTGAGACACCACAACAAAATGGAGTGGTTGAAAGGAAGCATCAACACCTTATCAATGTAGCTCGTGCCCTGTTCTTCCAATCTCATTTACCTCAGAAGTTATGGAACTTCTCAATCCAGCATGCCACTCATATAATCAATAGGCTGCTTACCCCCCTCCTCAAAAATAAATCCCCCTACCAACTATTATACAACCAAACACCATCTTATGAACACTTCAAGGTTTTTGGCTGCCTCACCTATGTAACCACCATCCTGTCTCACATAAAAAAATTATGTCCTAGAGAAAGGAAATGTGCCTTCATTGGTTACAGAGAAGGCACCAAAGGTTTCATCCTCTATGACCTCCTCTCCAATTCTATCTTTATATCCAGAAATGTTTAATTTTATGAAAAAAAATTTCCCTTCCTTAGATACAATACATACAATCTTTCTTCCAACACACCTTGCAGACAAATTAACAACCACCAACCTATCTTAGATGACCATATCCTTACTCCTCAACTAGATCCTTCTCCTATTGCAACCACTCCCCCTTTAGATCATAGTCCTATTATTCATCATAACCTTAGACAATCCTCTAGAATTAGAGGCTCACCATCCCACTTAAGAGATTACCACTGCCTATTAGCTAAAACTACATTAAAAACACCCACATTCTCTTCCAAACCATTATATCCTCTTTCTTCTGTGATTAGTTATAATCACTGCTCCCCCGCCTACAAACATTTTTGCCTCTCCATCACTACTACTAAAGAACCTTCCACCTACAAACAAGCATCAACTCAACCACATTGGCAAGCTTCTACGCAAGATGAATTACAGGCTCTTAAAGCCAATAACACTTGGACCTTAATGCCTCTACCCACAGATAAGGTTCTCATTGGATGTAAATGGGTATACAAAGTAAAATCCAAAGCTGATGGGACCCTAGAAAGGTATAAAGCCATGCTTGTTGCCAAATGCTACACCCAACTAGAAGAAGTTGACTTTTTTGATACCTTCTCACCAGTAGTAAACATCACAACAGTTCATTTAGTTCTTGCCTTAGCAGCTTCCAATTCTTGGCACTTAGAGCAATTAGATGTAAATAATGTTTTTCTTCATGGTGAATTACATGAAGAGGTTTACATAACCCCACCTCCTAGTCTCTTGACCCATGATTCCAGCCTTGTATGCAAATTACATAAGTCCTTATATGGACTAAAACAAGCTAGCCGAGAATGGCATACCATCCTATCTTCAAAACTTATTTCTTTAGGCTACAATCATTCAAATGCAGACCAGGCTCTCTTTACTAAGAAAACTACACACTCATTCACTGTCATCCTTGTTTATGTTGATGACATGGTCTTGGCTGGAAATAACATGACTGAAATACACCATGTTAAGATTGTCCTTCACAAAGCTTTCAAAATAAAAAATATGGGCAGTCTTAGATACTTTCTTGGGCTAGAAATAGCTAGATCCAAGAAAGGCACACATATGAATCAAAGAAAATATGCTATATCTTTATTAGAAGATGGAGGTTCTTTAGCAACAAAGCCAATTGCCACTCCCTTTGACCCTGGTGTTAAACTACAACTAAACAAAGGCACTCCTCTTCAATATACTTCTTCCTATAGAAGATTGGTGGGAAGACTCTTCTACTTAACAATTTCCAGGCTCGATATATGTTATGTAGTTCAACAATTGAGTCTTTTCATGGCCAATCCTCTTGACTCACACCACAAAGCTGCTCTAAGGGTATTACATTATCTCAAAGGTTCCCCTACACAAGGTCTCTTCTTCTCTTCCTCTTCTCCTATAAAATTCTCTGCTTTTTATGACTCGAATTGGGCTTGCTGCCTGGACTCAAGGAAATCTATTATAGGTTTTTGTATCTTCATGGGCTCAACTCTGATTTCTTGGAAGACAAAGAAGCAAAACACTATTAGCAGGTCCTCATCCGAAGTAGAGTATAGAGCACTTGACAGTTTGGTTTGCGAACTTCAATGGCTACAGTACATACTGGATTATCTTCAAATTCTTAACTTTGGACCAATTCTTGTTTACCATGACAACAAATCAGCCATCTATTTGGCTCATAACCCGGTTTTCCATGAACGAACAAAGCATATTGAGATTGATTGTCATATCGTGAGGGAAAAGATTCAACAAAAAATGGTCCATTTACTCCCTATTCCATCATCTTCTCAGTTGGCAGATCCTTTTATCAAAGCTTTAACAACTTCGGTTTTTAAAAATTTCATTTCCAAGTTTGGCGTTAGTAATATACATTGCCCAACTTGAGGGGGGCTGTTAGATTTATAGTTCTTCTTCCCTTTTATGTTCCTGCTCATTCTTCTCTTCTAAGGGTAGGTTAGGTCTTTAGCTTTTGTTATAAGTGTGTTATAGTCTTTTCATTCTTTTTCCATTTTAGGCTTCAGGGTAGTTAAGTTAGTTATTTCAGTTTTGTTCATTTCCTTCTTTGACAAGTAGTTGTATAAAAACCCCTTGAGTTCTTCATGAAATAACACAAGATAATTTATCTTTCTTTTCATTCTTCTAAGTTCTTCCTTCTTCTTCTTTGTGAATGAATTCACGATACCAAGAACATGTTTTAACCTTAAAAAGAATAATTCTCATTTCTATAGTTTACTTTACAAAAATGAAAGCTCTTAAAGCACGTGCAATTTGCCTAGAGAAGTTATAGAATTAGGGTAGTCAAATTATTAGATTTATAAAATTATACGTGACTTTGCATTCAACTTTCTAATTAAACGTTTATTTGGCTGTGAGATTTAGGTGAAACTTTTATCATAATAAGTTCTTAAAATTTCGAGTTTTTTTACGGGCCGACCATTTAAGAGTAGATCTGAGATGCATTAATGAAAAAAGTTAATGGCATTTCTTCATCCCTGCAACTAAGGTTGTTATGGGAGATAGGTTTTAGAGAACGAATGAAAATGGAATGTTTCTGGATTATTTAAAATGTATATTTCATGGTTCATCAGTCTTTCCTTATATCTTAAAAGCCTTTGGCTTGAAGACTTTTTATATTATTTTACACTTACCCACCAAATTTTAATTCAATAATTTAGCTTATCAAGAATAATATCAATGAATTAATTTCCTCAACCATACTCTTCTACAATATTTACAATCAAACCAGTAAAACTGTGATGCTTTTGTATGAAATTAGCTTAGCAGATTAGAACATAGCAGCAATGCACAAAATTCCCTAGTTACTATACTCCAGGTGTGAGATTAAGCCTTATTCTTCTCATAAACAATGATCCCAACTCCCAAGTATAAAAATGTTGATAGAAATCACATGAATCAAGTGGTGACCACATTATATTCACCTAAAGTGTATGAAAACTAGGATATGGACAAAAGAGTTGGACCCCAAAGTTGAAGCCAAAAACTGACACCACATTCCCACTTCACGTGCATTCTGTGGTAAGTGAAACCACAATTCACAAGAACTTTACCTTTCAACTACCCATTTTTTATTAAGGGCCTCAAAATTTATGCCATTCCAGCCTAATTTGCATGCTAAATAAATAATCTCACTTATTATCATAGAAGTAATGTAGCATTATTATTATCTTAGTGTGAGAGCTTAAATTTTGAGTCAACATCAAATATTTGTCTTGCTTTCACTGAACCTTGAATCCTTTTTGTGCATGCCACAATGCATCTGCTTCATGATGTTATTGTCACATTCACGGGAACTGATGCCATAGATTTTCCATGATCTTCCTCGTCCTCTGTCATTGATGATTTTGAAGTTGAACTAGAATGCCTGAAACATAATCCCAAGATCAAACAAATACAATTGAAGACAAATACTACTTGTTTTGTCTCTCTAAAGTATAAGTAGCAAATGGATTCTTTGATGAATTTTGAGTCGGATTATAATGGATTGGTTAGAAACAAATGGTGAATCTATTTATAATACACTTAAAATATATTGAACAAATCCAATCCATTGATGGCTTATTTAATAAAAATCAATCTAATCTATCTATTAAGCAATTTTTATGGATGAATATTTGAACCATTCATCTAAAAGCATACAATAATTTTATTATTTTATATTTGAGTCCTAAGTGAACCAGCAAGTATACGAGTTAAGGTTATCATACACTAAAAATTAAGTCAGACAAAAACATAATACATGCATCCACATGTTTAAATTTGATACCTGCTTTCATCATTGTTCAAATCCTTAGAACTTTGATTATGATTCTCCCTCATAATTTTTGGAAAAGAATAACCTGGGTATGAGTTGCAACTGGAATTATCAGTAATATGAGAATCACAATCTTCCGAAACATTGTGATTGTGCACTGCATTTTCAGGCAAAGCTACATTTTTTATATGATGCTTTTCTTCATTTGCTTCTTCATATTTTGAAATTGAACTAATTGATGATGACCCACTAGAATTTGCACATTTCTCTGTAGAATCAGATTGCTCTGACATTGTTGGTGTGTTGAGTGATTCAAGCTTCTTTCTTAAAAATTTAAGCCTTCTTTCAGCTTTATCTCTTAATTTGATCTCTAGTCTAAGCAACTTTTCCAGCTCAACCAACTGTTCACAGAAGAAATTTTCAATTTTGTTTTGAGAATGTTTGTCAGATAAAAAGCTACACAAAATATAGAAAAGCAGTGTCAATTTTTTCCTTTACCATGATGTTCTAAAACAATGTCACGGGAGAAAAAATGAATGAAGTTTTTATGAGAAATGTTGTACTCTCATATAAATATTCTCACTAATTCTTCTACCCACTTGAAAAAATGGATAAAGGTTAAGTCAAAAATCAATGGAGTACTTACTAGTGTCTTAAGGCATACAAACTATATATTAAAAAAATGGTTCATCATAAATATTAAGAATTAAAAAATTGTGATCTTTAATGTAGTGTTTCTATTTCAATGTAGAAAATTTGAAGAATGGTTAACTTTTTTTTTGTCCTACCTAAGTATTCAACTATAAAATAGATAATAAATTAATCTATTTTAGGCTACATGGTAACCATTTCCAACAAGCCTCATTCTAAAAAATCGACATTTGATATTTTCATTTTGATCATCCTAATATTTAATAGGTCTTACATTACTAAACCAAATATATACCTCCTAAACTTTTTAAATTCATCATTCAAGGTCTAAAGTCCTAATAGATTAATAAAATTACCTTATTGCCCATTGATTCTTCTTCCTCTTTTGCTACCCTTGAAGCCTTTCTCTCTGCTAGTAATCTCCCTCTAAGCCATTCCACTGTATTAAAATTCAAACCTTTATCTCCTTCCATTTTCTTGCTGCTGAAATGACCCAATAAACTAAGTGATTCCATTTTTTCATGCCATTAGGATAGTGAGAGAAAAAGACAATTCAAAAGAATTACCTCCATATGTGGTCCTCCTTAGTAGCAGCAACTATCACTTGCTTATTTTCTGCACTTTCAAAACAGAAAGTTCCCATCTTTGGCTTTCAGATCAGACTCAAAAAGTATGGTGCAGGCTATAATGGAACAAACAGGGAAAAGGGTAGTGTGATGTTTCTGCTTTCTTTTGAAGAATGAACCCTTGTTGTTGGTGTTGTTGTGCAATGTGCAGATTCAGAAATAAATGTGCTAATTTGAGTATTTGAAAACCAAGGAGGAAATGGAATCTTGCTCACACTCACAAAGTCACTGTCTCAGAGTCCTTGAGAATTACTCCAAAGTACACTTCTTTGTTCTTTCTCTAAGTTATACGAAGAGCGGAAAAAATTAAATTACTTTTGTACACTACTGTATCATCTATCATGTAAGTGTTATTTCTGATTCTTATTATCAATTTTAACTTGTTTTTGAAATGTAACTAGTAGATAGACTTCATCTGTAATAAGACATTCAGCATATTAAAATAAAAATAACAGTTAAATTAATATTTAATACTATGCATGTGAAATAAAAAATTTAAAAATAAGATTTTAACAACTACTAGGTACGACCTATTTTTTACGTTATTGTATAAGATCACTTTAACATGCATTTTTTACATAAACCCACAAATTTTTGTTAACTATTATGCAAAATTGTATATTGTTGTTTTCTGTTTTACAATTAGTTATCTACCAATATTTTTTTATTCTTGTGACTATCAACCAATTAAATCCCAGCCCTATATAAATTATACTTCAACAAAACATGCAAAACTCTGATGCTTGCGTGAAGAGATTAATGGACTAATAGTTTAAAAATGTTCCAATTGCTAGCAAGGCCAAGTCCTAAATTTTCCAATATAAGGTATTTTTGGAACGCAAAGTTACAATCTTTGAACATTAGCAATGTGACTGATTTACCATATTTTCTTAATTAACATGGTTGATTATAATCTTCTGCCTTTCAAACCCTCGAAAGGTTGTTTCCTTTTTATAAGTTATTTTGATTTCAAAAGGAAATAGAATAAAAACATAAGGTAAACTTATTAGCTACATAAAATGACAAAAAAAAAAGTTATATACTGCAAAATGCTTATTGAAAACGTCCTTGGCCGGTACCCATTATTTCCCATGGTATTCTCTCATCTTAGGTAAGAAATCAATCTTTTTAAGATATGTTGATATTTTTTCTAACAAATGTCACTTACAATAATTAAACATGTTATATTATGATCTTTATGATGATTTAACAAAACCTTATATCATTAAACTAACATATATATTTTTTTGGGTACTATTTAACCAACACTCTATGCAAATATACAAGGAGAGTGTTTTCTGTGATACATACATATTTATTCTGCAGCGTTTATTGATTACTGTATTTAATTTAATTTTATATGAAACAAGCATGCTAAATTTAAAATTTGAAATTGCATCAAAGGGAATACTTGTAATTGTATAATGGTGTCACGTGATATCCTTGATTTGTCTTTTTGTTTCTTCTTTCTCCTCCGCTCTGATGCTCTGGGTGACCCCACTTCTACAAATATTTCAAGAATATTATTTAATGTATTTTTTGAAAAAAGAGAGGAGAATAAGTATAAATATATATAATTATGGGGTGTAATCCTTTAGAGTTAATATGGTAAATGTTTGAAATCATTTATATCAAAATTAGGTTCTCTTCTACCTCAGTTAGGTCCGGGTTATTATTTGACCGCATGTGTAACTAGTATTAGGTTCATTATCTCCTTGTAACCTGCCTCAAATGAACCCATTTGTGGCAGATGCCATAAATACTCCAGACACGACATTAGTGCTCCCGATCCACCATTTAATGCACATCTGGCCCCCTCATTAATGTGTTGCTGACTCGCCCTCAATGTCAGCTAACATACCGCCTGCCCCCAACAATTTGATAGGAGCAGATCTGCAGGACATGCAAGAACCAATAGAGTATGTCCACTGTAACCGTTAGATGTTGGCCAATGGCAAGGTCTCATCTCAGCGTGCCCCAAACTCTATAAATAGAGGAGACCATACATGGAGTATATTCAATTCTCATTCCCTCATTTATTGCTACACTTATTGCTCTAACTTCTCTCTTATTTACTCCCTTTATCTCTCGAGGATACTCTACTGACTTGATCGTCAAAGAACCTTTTCACACACCTCCCCTAGCGGGTCCAGCGATAATCCGACCAGGCTATCAGATCTCTAGCATTCAACCGAACATCTTCTACCGACCACTTCTCTTCCATTTCCGACTATCCCGTCTTCATACTAAAGAACATTAGCGTCGTCTGTGGCTTACCTACAACATGGTGACCACCATTAACCAAGCTCAATCACCCAACCAAGCATAACCGCTCAACATAAACATTCCCCCAAATCATGACACCCCTTCCATTGACCCCCTAGCACTAGTGCAACCATCTCAGCAGGCTAGCCAAAGTCATCCCCCAAGCTCACCCTAGAAGCACCCACTACCCAACAACTCCTCCAAATGATCCAAAATCAAGGCCAAATTATCCAATAGTAGGACCAACTACTAGTCGAGCTTCGCCAGCATAGACCCGAACCCAGTAATGGACCATCGCGGCCAGTTGCCGATGAGCACTCCGCAGAATTCGCCGAGGCTTCCAGGCTAGTAGCTACCCCAAACACAAAAACCACTCAGATAACCCATCCCTTCAACTATAGCTCCTCATGAGCAAAACACCTTTTCACTAAAACCATCATGTCTTCACCACTCCTTAAACATCTCTCCCGCCCCAACAACATTGACCAATATGATGGAATAAGTGACCTACAGGATCACTTAGATGCCTTTGAAGCCTCAATGCTTTTCTATAGGGCGATTGACCCTATCAAGTGCCGAGCCTTCCCCCTCACTCTGAATCACGCTGCCTTATAGTGATTTACACAACTTGCACCAAACAATATTGACCAATGTGCCACTATCGCCAACGGATTCAACATGCGGTTCACAGCAAGCAAAGAACAACCTCGCTCTTCCTACACCTTGTCCAGTATACAGAAGGAGTCGCATTAACCCATGTGAGCTTATCTAGACAAGTTCAACTCGAAGGTCCTAAAGGTACGCTCCCTGAGCCTAGAGGTGGCGGTGCATATCTTGGTAACGGGATTGCAGGACGGCCTCTTCAGATAGGAATTGGCTAAGTATTCAGATCTCACAATGGTAGAACTCCGGTCCAAAGCCTAGCAGTTCATTAATCTAGAGGAAACCCATCCAAATCGCCCACCAGCCGAACATAGAGAATACCAATTCCCCTCACGAGAAGCCAAACAACAAAAAACACACGAGCACCCTGAGATGACCCACCTAGACAACCCAAAAAACCGAAATATAACTCCTACACCCCCCTTAACTCTAGTCACACCAGAATCTTGTAAGAAGTTATGTCCACCCATTTAGTCCAACTCCCCAAACCTAACCCGGGTAGAAAGTTGGGGACCCAGTACCACTCCAAATATTGTGATTTCCACACTTTCTTTGGACACGTTATAGAAGAATGTACCCAATTGTGGGACACTATTAAAGATCTGATTCAAGCTGAACACCTCCAACAATTCATTGCTCGACCCTCCCAAGGGCGATCTCCACCATCACGCCGACCCAACCTCTCTCAGAGACGTTCCCCCCAAAAACTCAATGGGAACGACATCCAAACAAGGACCGCGGAGATCGATATCACCTCAACAATCAGCGACAATGGAGTCCAATAGACATCAACACAATATTAGGCGGGTTCGCCGCTGGTGGTACATCTAGAATAGCCTAGAAAAGATATGTCCGAGAAGTCATGCAATCAACTATCTGAAACCCTGCTAGTATTGAGGTCATCAAGAAGCACCCCCGATCTCTTTTGATGACTGTGATTATGAAGGTGTCGTCCGCAGTCATGACGATCCCCTCATCACCACCGCCAAAATTTACAATAAAAAGGTTGGGCGCTTATTTTTCGACCGGGGCAGTTCAGTAGATATCATGTTTCAAGATTTGTTCATAAAGATGGAGCTTAAAGATAAGGATCTGCTACCTTATGATGGGCAACTCGTTGGTTTTACTGGGCAGGAGATAACCCCCCGCGGTTACATTGATATATGGCTTACTATTGGAGAGCAGCCATTAACTCGAACAATCCAAGCTATGTTCCTCGTTATTGATTGTATCTCAACCTACAATATCATCCTTGGGCGACCAACATTGAAGGAGTAGTCTCCACTCTGCATCTATGCATGAAGTTTCTCTCATCCAACCTCTGAGTATGTATGATTAAGGGAGACCAACATAGCACAAGGAGTTGTTATCAAATGAATCTGCAACTAAACCACACTACAGTACAAGCACCACCCCCAAAGAAAAAATAGTGGGGCGTGCACCTAGTGGAGCTAGATGCCATAACAGATGAATGAGAACTCCGCCCTCAGCCAGAGTAGGGAAAAAACATCCCTTCAACTTGGCCCCTCAAAATAAAATCTGGTATATATCGACAGTACTCTCGATGAAGACTAGAGATCCAAGTTTCAGGTGCTTGAAAACCAACAAGGATCTTTTTGCCTGGTCCGCTACGAATATGTCCAGAATCGACCCCTCAATCGTTTGCCACCGACTCAAAACAAATCTAGGGGAAAAACCAGTGGCCCAGAAGAAAAGGAAGATGGGCGCCGAGAGGATAACCGAGGTTACTTGGAAAATCTCCCAACTACTAGAGGTTGGGTTCATCCGAGAAATTGCATACACCACCTGGCTATCAACCGTCGTGTTGGTCAAGAAACCATCTAGGAAATGGCAGATGTGTGCGGATTATACAGACTTAAACAAAGTATGCCCCACAGATCCATACCCCCTTCCGAACATTGACCATCTTGTGGAGAATTCCTCCGGCTACCAATTTTTATCATTTATGGATGCTTATTCTGGATATAATCAGATACCCATGTATCCCCTAGATCAAGACAAAACCACCTTCATTACACCCTCGGCAGCCTACTGCTTCACAGTCATGTCATTTGGCTTGAAAAACGTAGGGGCTACATACTAGAGAATGATGAACACCATTTTCGGGGATCAGATTGGGAAGAACATGGAGGTCTACATGGACGATATGATCGCCAAGATACTCCCTCCCACTCTTCCAACTCCTCAAAAGGAGCAACACGTTTACTTGGTCAGACGCCTGAGAAGAAGCTTTTCAGACTTTCAAACAATATTTGGCTACTCCGTCTGTGCTTTCTAAACCGGCACCTGCTGAGACATTGTATGTCTACTTAGCAGTAACAGACGAGGTCGTGGCAACCGCTCTAATCAGAGAAAGTGAAGACGGTCAACACCTAGTGTACTTCACCAGCAAGGCCTTACAAGGCCCTGAGCTCAAGTATTAGAAATTGGAAAAGGTTGTTTATGCCCTCTTGATGGCAACAAGACGACTACATGAGTATTTTCAATTCCATCCCATGGTGGTCAGAACCAATCAACCAATCCATCAGATTTTGCACAAGCCAGAGCTCACCAGCCAGATGATCTCCTTGTCTATTGAACTCTCACAGTTTGATATACGGTATGATCCCAGAACAGCTATCAAGAGCCAAGTCCTATCTGACTTCATTGCTGAGCTGATTGCGCAACCTAGTAGTTCTGAGCAGGTATGGACTATCTATGTCGATGGATCATCCAATCCCCGGGGTAGTGGATCATGGATCTTATTAGATAATGGCCAATGGGTGACCATTGAACACTCACTCACCTTCACCTTTCCCATATCAAACAACCATGTCGAGTATGAAGCATGCATTGTCGGTCTGCAGTTGGCCAAGGAAATCAGAGCAGAAAAGGTATCCATATGCAGTGATTCCCAACTTGTCGTCTCTCAGATTACGGGTGCCTACCAAGCAAAAGCTGTGTTACTCGGGAAATACCTGGCCAGGGTTAAGGAATTAATGGCCAAGTTCGAGACAGTCTCCATCCAACACATCCCACGGGAGTAGAATGTCTAGGCAGATATTTTGTCCAAGTTAGCAAGCACAAAGAGCCTAGGCAATAACATATCCGTGGTTCAAGGGACGGTCCTGCAATCCATCATCACAGTAATCGAGCAAATACAGATCTCGGATGACTAGATCGATCCAATCATCAGATACTTAACCACTGGTAACTTACCGGTGGATCAGAAGGATATGCAAAGGTTCCTCAGACACAGTTCGTGGTTCACAATAATACATGGTTGCTTGTATCGCTGGGGCTTTGCTACTCTAATGCTTAAATGCCTCGGTCCCGATAGGGCTCGGTATGTCCTCCAAGAAATCCACGAAGGGAGTTGTGGTCATCATCTCTGCGCAACGTCAATAACCAAGAAGGTACTCCAGGCCGTATATTACTGGTCGACCATTGAAAAATATGTCTCTGAATTCACTAAGAAATGCAAATCCTGTCAGTTGTTTGTTGACCTCCACAAGGCCTTGCTTGAAGAACTAACAACAACAATGACCCTATGGCCATTTTGTAGATGGGGCAAGAACATTCTAGAATCATTTCCACCAGCAACTAGACAACTTAAATTCCTGATAGTGGCAGTCGATTACTTCACTAAGTAGATCGAAGTTGAGCCTTTATCCAGCATCACAATGGCCAACATCCAGCATAACACGGTTCGAGATACCCGCATCAATTGTCACTAACAACGGGACGCAATTTTTCGATCGAAATTTCAGTTGAGCACCCTAAGACAAATGGTCAAGCAGAAGCGGCTAACAATGTCCTCCTTCGAGGCATAAAATGAAGAGTGCAATAAGCCAATAGAGCATGGCCATAGCAGCTACATCATGTCATCTGGTCTTACCGAATAACTCCTCACTCTATCATCGGGGAATCACATTTTAAACTCACTTATGGGGCCGAAGCCATGATCCCGGTTGAAATCGGTGAGCCCCCCTGGCAGACAATACATTTCAATGAAGCCACCAACTCCGTTATTCTAAGACACAACTTGGATTGGATAGAAGACAAGAGAGACTGAGCTAGAATCAGAGAAGTTGCCATCAAAAGAAGGACCATCGACAAGTATAAAAAAACTACAATATCACAAGGCTTTGAAACAGGAAGTCTAGTACTCAGGAGAGCCGATGTCAGAAAAACCAAAAGCAAGCTAGCACTGATTTGGGAAGGGCCCTACCGAGTAACCAACAAAATTGATAAAGGAGCCTACAAACTTGAAGACTTGGCAGGAAAGGAGATTCCCCGTACTTGGAAGGTGACGAACCTACGATAGTTTTTTGCTTATAAAAATGTAAATCCTGTGTCAGACCTTTAAACGGCTGAGCAAACTATGTAATCAAATCCAACTTATATGATAACGAGGTAATATTCAAATATCTTTTACAGGCCATGCTTGGTCGCCATCAATATACCCCTTGGAGGCATGGGTCAGTCCCTCTCTGATGGTTGTTCAACTCACAAACCCAAGATAGGACCAAATCCTCTTGGTCGCCATCACTACACCCCTCGGAGGCGTGGGCTAGTCCCCTTCTATCGGCGGTTCAATTCGCAAACCCAATATAGGACCAAGTCCTCTTGGTCGCCATCACTACACACCTTAGAGGCGTGGGTCAGCCCCCCTCTGATGGAGGTTCAATTCACAAACCCATGATAGGACCAAGTCCTCTTGGTTACCATCACTACACCCTTCAGAGGCATGGGCCAGTATCCCTTTGATGGCGGTTCAATTCACAAACCCAAGATAGGACAAAGTCCTCTTGGTCGCCATCACTACACCCCTTAGAGGCGTAGGTCAATCCCCCTCTAATGGCGGTTCAATTCACAAACCCAAGCAAGTGCTCTTGGTTGCCATCACTACACCCCTCGAAGGCGTTGGCCAGTCCTCCTTTTATGGCGATTAAGTTCACAAATCCAAGATAGGACCAAGTCCTCTTGGTTGCCACCACTATGCCACTGAAAGGCATGGGTCGGTCCCCTCTGATGGTAGTTCAACATACAAACCCAGTCTCAGACCAAGCCCTCCTGGCCAACCAACCGTACACCCCTTAAAGACGAAGGCAAATCCTCCTCTAACGGCGACCAATATTCGACATTGCTTGTTTTAGGAAAACTTCACTAACAACGGGACGCAATTTTTCGATCGAAATTTCAGTTGAGCACCCTAAGACAAATGGTCAAGCAGAAGCGGCTAACAATGTCCTCCTTCGAGGCATAAAATGAAGAGTGCAATAAGCCAATAGAGCATGGCCATAGCAGCTACATCATGTCATCTGGTCTTACCGAATAACTCCTCACTCTATCATCGGGGAATCACATTTTAAACTCACTTATGGGGCCGAAGCCATGATCCCGGTTGAAATCGGTGAGCCCCCCTGGCAGACAATACATTTCAATGAAGCCACCAACTCCGTTATTCTAAGACACAACTTGGATTGGATAGAAGACAAGAGAGACTGAGCTAGAATCAGAGAAGTTGCCATCAAAAGAAGGACCATCGACAAGTATAAAAAAACTACAATATCACAAGGCTTTGAAACAGGAAGTCTAGTACTCAGGAGAGCCGATGTCAGAAAAACCAAAAGCAAGCTAGCACTGATTTGGGAAGGGCCCTACCGAGTAACCAACAAAATTGATAAAGGAGCCTACAAACTTGAAGACTTGGCAGGAAAGGAGATTCCCCGTACTTGGAAGGTGACGAACCTACGATAGTTTTTTGCTTATAAAAATGTAAATCCTGTGTCAGACCTTTAAACGGCTGAGCAAACTATGTAATCAAATCCAACTTATATGATAACGAGGTAATATTCAAATATCTTTTACAGGCCATGCTTGGTCGCCATCAATATACCCCTTGGAGGCATGGGTCAGTCCCTCTCTGATGGTTGTTCAACTCACAAACCCAAGATAGGACCAAATCCTCTTGGTCGCCATCACTACACCCCTCGGAGGCGTGGGCTAGTCCCCTTCTATCGGCGGTTCAATTCGCAAACCCAATATAGGACCAAGTCCTCTTGGTCGCCATCACTACACACCTTAGAGGCGTGGGTCAGCCCCCCTCTGATGGAGGTTCAATTCACAAACCCATGATAGGACCAAGTCCTCTTGGTTACCATCACTACACCCTTCAGAGGCATGGGCCAGTATCCCTTTGATGGCGGTTCAATTCACAAACCCAAGATAGGACAAAGTCCTCTTGGTCGCCATCACTACACCCCTTAGAGGCGTAGGTCAATCCCCCTCTAATGGCGGTTCAATTCACAAACCCAAGCAAGTGCTCTTGGTTGCCATCACTACACCCCTCGAAGGCGTTGGCCAGTCCTCCTTTTATGGCGATTAAGTTCACAAATCCAAGATAGGACCAAGTCCTCTTGGTTGCCACCACTATGCCACTGAAAGGCATGGGTCGGTCCCCTCTGATGGTAGTTCAACATACAAACCCAGTCTCAGACCAAGCCCTCCTGGCCAACCAACCGTACACCCCTTAAAGACGAAGGCAAATCCTCCTCTAACGGCGACCAATATTCGACATTGCTTGTTTTAGGAAAACTGGACATCCACTACTTAATGATTATTCAACATTCTCATTCAAGTTCAATAACGGTTAACCGAGTATCAACTAATTAATGATTATTCAACATTCTCATTTAAGTTCAATAATGGTTAATCGGGAATCTAGTACTTAAATGATTATTCAACATTCTCATTCAAGTTCAATAATGGTTAACCGAGCATCCACTACTTAATGATTATTCAAAATTCTCATTCAAATTCAATAATGATTAACCGGGCATCCTCTACTTCATGATTATTCGACATTCCCATTCAAATTTAATAATGGAAATCCGAACAATCATTACAAATGTTATTCAACACGACCAACTATCACTTCGATATCATTTAGATTCAAAACCAAGTATTAATGATTATCCGAACGATTAGTCTGTCGATTGATTGAGTAGTCAGTTCAGTTATTTCAGTCAGCAAGACTTAAATAATAAAAGCAATAGATGAACAGATCAAGGAGATTCATTGATAAAGAGAGGAGAAAGTACAAAGTACGGGAACAAAACAAAAATCAAAAACAAAAACTAATCTCTCATGTGGCCTCTGGTCGAAATTGGGAGAGCAACATTGCCTTCATCTTCATCCACGACAAGCTCACCCTCGGGGGTAACCCGGGCATCTATCCTGGCCCAAGACCAGTCAGCATCAGCATAAACCAAACCGACATGGAAAAAAGCATTATCTTAGTCGGCGTTAGCCGCCCCATCAACATCATCCTCCAACTTCAGATAGGCAGCCTTGAGGTCATCCAGCTCCTTCTACACTCAGGCATTCTCAGCCTCTGAAGCCTTTAACTTGTCCCAGAGTTGAAGCCTCTCATCTTCACTCCTCTGAAGATGGTCAGCCAGTGAATGCGCCTTCCGTTTAGCGGTGCCCACATCTTTCTTCGCCAACATCTCAACTTCCCGAGCATCCTTCAGCTAAAGGGACACTATAGAGAGTTGCTCAACGAACGAGAGGTTCTAGGCCTCCAAGTTCTTCACAACCTTGGCATGCTTCTCCTTCAGCTCGTGGAGCTCACCCGAGTGAAGTTCTTGCAGGTTGGCTAGAGCATTTTCCCCAACCTGGGTGGCGAGCACCGCCTCACCTTCAAGGTACTTGGCGATTGAAGCCACCAAGACCCCTGCCTCCCGAGTTCTCCACAACAGATCCACCAAAGGAACGCCATCCATAACATTCTTCAATGCCGGATTGATCATGCCCTTATCAACGACCTTCATAATATTATAAGTAGTCTTCAAGCGAAGGAGGGCAGATTTACCCTTACCAAAAGACTTGCTCGACCTCTGCCTCTTCGACTAGGTGTCCTCCACCAAAGTCGCCTCAGGAGAGCCGGCAAGCTCAGTAGTCAGGTCTATGGATTGACTAAAGGTAGATTTAGAGAGCGCGACCGTCATGGGAGTTGACCGATCTACTATAGTCCCCTCCGAACCGCTAGCATGACTAACTTCCCTCTGAGGAGTGGAAGAGGGGCCCTCAACCCGGGTAGGTAAACTTGGTTTGGGACGTTTACAGTTTTCTGCATTCCTCCTCTTAGAAGCTGCCTACTTTAGAAGCCTGCTTCGGTCAGCCTGATCCTCCATGGCCACTGCTGAAAGCAACAAACAAAAAAGGTCAGATAAGTGTCAAAATCTAAAGACTGAGATATAGATAACCAGATGCATTCTGACTGCTTCTTCAAAAATTTGGTCGCCTTGAACCAACTTGTAGCAAAGGATAGATCACCCCTCCTCAACCCAAGCTAGCATCTCATTCGCCATCCTCTACTCTTGATCATCCAACTGATCATACAAGAAACTAAAGGATTCGGCAGGTCTCTGATGAATCCCTCTGTTCCAAGAAAAAGGAAAAAACGGGACGTTGCCAGGGCCATACGCCCAAGTATGACGCGTCCCCCAGGCCTCGACGCGAAAGAAACTGCCCTTCTAGTTCTTCACAAAACCCTCAAAAAGAAGAAATAAAACTCGTCCATTCCAGGATTAAAGGGATATCCATCCACGACGTCCAACCCGAGCCTAATTGATCGAGGTACTAGGAAGTGACTCCTAGGTCGTTTGCCAAGGATTATCTTTCAAGCAAAGCTTCAAACACCTTATACTCACACACATACAAAGGGTTTTTTGTTAATGTTGGATAGTATGAAAATAAATCAAATTCAGAAACAGTAGTTAAGCAATGTAATAAAACAGCTAAATCTCTTTGGTTCGTTTGTTCACAACTCAATCCTCAGTTTCAAAAGATTATTTTCATATTCCAACCATTAACTTCCGAATTTGTTGAGAATCAATTAACTAAGCGATAATCAATTCAAAGTTCCAGAACCTAAACCTCAAACTAGGCGAAATCAGTATAAACATGAAACGATTAACAAATTCACACGAACTAAGCATCTATGCACTAAAGAGAATAAATCAAATTAAGCATCTATGAAATTAAGCAGACTATATTCAGAAATAGGATAGAAGAAATCAACAATAATCAATTCAAAGTTCCAAAACCTAAACCTCTAACTAGGCGAAATCAGTATAAACATGAAACGATTAACAAATTCACACGAACTAAGCATCTATGCACTAAAGAGAATAAATCAAATTAAGCATCTATGAAATTAAGCAGACTATATTCAGAAATAGGATAGAAGAAATCAACAATAAAGAAACCGAAAATGCATTAATAACAAAACCTTAAGAGTTGTGATACATTACCAAAGGAACATAATCTAGAAATTTAGTCTTCCATGTCAATGGAAGAATAAACCGAAAATGAAAAATGAAGAAGGAGTGAAACCCTAGCAGAGAAAAAAGAGGGAAAACGAAAAATGTGTTTATGTTTCAAAGTGAGGAAAAGTAAAAAGTGTGTGTGTTTGGAGTGGGGAATCCGAATTTAACCCCTCCAACACACATAAAACCGAATTGGGCCTAAACAATGGGCCCAAAGCTAAATTACAATAAAAACAACTCCTAAAATAAAAATACAATTTTCACTTCAACACATATCCTCGACTTCCATAATGCCCAAAATGCGATTGGTGCCAAATGTGATATGAAAATGATAATAGATTTAATCAGGCCAAATAATCACAAATTAACTCATTTTAGGAATATTAGACCAATAAAGTCTAAAACACTAAACCATGTGAAACAAAGTCAATTAGGCACCAAGAATAATCAATCATGCTAAATTAAGGTTATGCATAGTGTGTAAATATTGCTCATCAAATACCCTCATACTTAACCTTTTGCACTCCTGGTCAAAATCAAGAAATAAGGCTATGCTAACCAATATGCACCAAAGTGAGTCATGCAAGAAGATCACAAAAACTAGAAACCTAAAAAAATCACATACTTCACAATGAAATCTAGGAACTTCAATGAAATGGGCAAAATCAAACATACAAGAGTAAAAGAATCAAATCAAGATATTCATGAACATCATCCAATGAATTCAGGTACGACAAGATATCAATCAAACCAAGAGGCGAGTCATAACAATGATAGAATCTCACAAGATATACTCTCTAAAGTGTTTACACTCATGTGTCTTAGGTTGCAAGTGTTTACACTCAAAGCACTTCATGAAAACAAACACAACCATAGGCTTGACAAGCCTCTAACATCAACATCATAAGCAAGGACTTTTCAAGGTTGTAATGGGGCCAAGGACAAGGTATGATAAATATGAGATATGTAGGTATAACCAAATGGAATATAGGAGCAATGGGGAATAAGTAAAAGTAAGCAAAAATCAACCCAAAATAAGACCAAATCTCTAATTCCAATCTTCTTTGCCTTACTCAACCTTTTTTCACTTGTGTTTCTCTTTTTGTTGTTTTTCATTTTGATTTTCGTTTTTTTTAACACTTATGTGCACAATTGTATTAACCATCATTAAGACATAACCAAGAATCCACAAGATTTGAAGAACAATGCACCCTTTCTTACTTAATACCCATTCCCAAAACAATTCCAAAGCTCCAAAATTCCCTAAGGTTAGGAAAATCATGGTTTTTCACTTATAAGCTTGTGATGAGATAAATAAAAAGGAAAGAGGTAAGAAGGCTCAAATGGTCTATCAAAGGATAAATTAATTCAATGTAGGCTTATATGACTAAGTGACTTACTCAAAAGAATGGACTAAATCACTTCAATATGTGCATGTGAATATCAAGTAACAACAAGAAACAAGTCAAGTTCTAGAGTGCAAGTAGCAATCACACATGAAAGAATATTAGATGACATACAACAATCCATCCACCATTAAGGCTCAAATTCTTACAAGGGACAAATCTATCACAATTGTTTCAACCTCTTAATTCTCAAAAGCAACTTGACATACAGAAATACATGGATTCACACCACAAGATATCAAGACTTAAGTGAATGAAAGTATGGGAGAAAATTCCCAAACCTAAGCAAAATCTAAAAGTCAAAGAAAAGCATGCATCAACAAAACCTACGACCTACAATAGTCTCCCCCCACACTTCAACTACACATTGTCCCAATGTAGCACAATCAGAAAATCTAGACATACATGTCAATCAATAGAATTGGACAAGTGTAATAAAAATTAGAGAAAAGAAAGGAAAACTCCCTGATTTATGGAGGGCGGAAAGTGGGTTCAACCAATGAGTCCTCTTCCACAAGTTCATCCACTAAGGAAGGATTTGTAAGGAAAGGCTTGAGGTGATACCCATTAACCATGAAGCTCTTATCCGTGGATTCACTTTTGATTTCTACAGCACCATAAGAAAACACATTAATAATAACAAAAGGACCAATCCACCTAGAACGAAGCTTACCACTCATGAGTCCAAGCCTAGAGTTGTACGA
>NC_032028.1:11266129-11267900 GCF_001865875.1 Lupinus angustifolius | reverse complement strand
CTACATGAAGATGACATGCTTTACCAAAGACAACCCGATAAGGAGACATCCCTATGGGTGCCTTGTAAGCAGTCCTATGTGCCCAAAGAGCATCCTCAAGCTTGTTGCTCCAATCCTTTCTGTTAGGCTGCACCATCTTTTCCAAAATCTTATTTATCTCTTTGTTTGAAATCTCAACTTGCCCATTACATTGGGGGTGATAAGGTGTGGAAACTCTATGAACAATCCCATATTTCTTGAGCATCACTTACATGGATCTATTGCAAAAGTGGGTGCCTTGGTCACTAACAATGGCTCTAGGTATGCCAAACCATGCAAAAACTGTGAGACCTAACAAAATCCATAACAAACCGAGCATCATTAGTCCTGATGGCCTTAGCTTTCACCCATTTAGAAACATAATCAATAGAAAGTAGAATATAGTAAAAGCCAAAAGAAATAGGAAATGGACCCATGCAATCAATACCCCGGACATCAAATACCTCACAAAACAACATAGG
The DNA here is from genome assembly GCF_001865875.1 of Lupinus angustifolius. Classification (NCBI taxonomy): domain Eukaryota; kingdom Viridiplantae; phylum Streptophyta; class Magnoliopsida; order Fabales; family Fabaceae; genus Lupinus; species Lupinus angustifolius. Next base: position 11,267,400 of record NC_032028.1, on the reverse strand, counting down.
TTGTTGAGGCATCTCTTGTCTCCAAGAAAGGGTACCATATGCTCTCTGACATTGCTCACAAGTGCTACAAATCCGCCATGCATCTTTGAAGATGGTGGGCCAATAAAATCCAGAGTCAAGCACCTTTNNNNGGGTACCAAGATGGCCACCCACTACAGAAGAATGACAAAACTGAAGGACTGACTCAATCTCATGATCTGGAATGCATCTTCTAGTAACCTGGTCAGTACACAATCTCCACAAATAGGGATCATCCCAAACATAATATTTAGCATCACTCTTAAGTTTATCATTTTGAGCTCTAGATGCAAGTGGAGGAAAAACAGATGCAACCAAATAATTTACAATATTGGCAAACCAAGGGGTGGGGAAAGAAACATAAATATTCAAAAGTTGTTCATCAGGAAAATCATCTCTCATAGGCATCATATCAACAACTCCCTCAATCCTGCTCAAGTGGTCAGCCACCAAATGTTGTGCTCCACTCCTGTCACGGATCTTCAAATCAAACTCTTGGAGCAAAAGCATCCATCTAATCAACCTTGGTTTGGAATCAGCTTTCTTCAATATGAACTTCAAAGCTGCATGGTTAGTGAAAACAACTATTCTAGAACCAAGCAAATAAGACCTAAACTTATCCAGAGAAAATACAGTAGCTAAAAGCTCTTTTTCAGCTGTGGTGTAATTTGCTTGTGCAACATCTAACGTCCTGGAAGCATAATAAATTACCCTAGGCAGTTTGTCCACTTTTTGAGCAAGGACAACACCCAATGCATAATTAGAAGCATCACACATCAGCTCAAAAGGGACTGTCCAATCAGGTGTCTGGATAATAGGAGTGGTGGTCAAGGCTATCTTGAGGCAATCAAATGCCTTCATACATCTCTCATCAAAATCAAAGACCACCTCCTTTTGCAACAGGTTGGATAGTGGAAGAGCCTTCTTACTAAAATCTTTAATAAACCTACGATTGAAACCTGCATGACCTAGAAAAGAACGAACCTCTCGCATGCAAGATGGGTAAGCCAATTATGAAATAACATCTATCTTGGCAGGGTCTACCCCGATTCCCATATTTGAGATCACATGCCCCAAAACTATACCTTGCTCTACCATGAAATGACATTTTTTGTAATTCAGAACAAGGTTAGTTTCGATACATTTATGAAGAACTCTATCCAGACTATCCAAACATGCATCAAATGAAGATCCATAAACTGTAAAATCATCCATAAACACCTCTATGCAATTCTCTAAAAAATCACTGAAAA
>NC_032028.1:11264332-11266029 GCF_001865875.1 Lupinus angustifolius | reverse complement strand
ATCAATAAATGGCAAAGGAAAGTGATCATTTCTTGTTGCTTGGTTGAGCCTCCTATAATCAATGCAGACTCTCCAACTGTTCTGCACTCTCATAGGAATCAACTCATCTCTCTCATTTCTTACCACTGTAATTCATGTCTTCTTTGGAACCACCTGAATTGGGCTCACCCAATGACTATCAGAAATGGGATATATAATCCCATCTTGTAAAAGCTTTGTGACCTCTTTCTTCACAACCTCAAGGATGACTGTGTTGAGTCTCCTTTGTGGTTGTCTCACTGGTTTAGCTCCATCTTTCAAAAGTATCCTATGCATGCACATAGATGGGCTAATACCAGGAATATCAGCTAAGGTCCAACTAATTGCCTTCTTATGTTTCTTCAGCACTTGCAAGAACTTCTCCTTTCGATCAGCATCAAGGGAGGTGGAAACAATAACAGGAAGCTTCTCATCATCCTCTAAGTAAGCATACTTGAGGTTTTCAGGCAAAGGTTTAAGCTCCAATACAGGTGCCTACAAAACAGACGGAACCAAAGTAGCAGACATAGATTCTGCAGCTTGCACCTGGACAAGTAAATCAGATTATTGTATGATGGCTGCAGCAATTGGGTTAGTGCAATTTGATTCTACAACATTTGGATCAACAGAAATATACATAAACTCGTCAATAGAAGAATTACACATTTCAGAATTAGTGCATGTATTAGTTAACTCATCAAGTAAATCAATATGAAACATAGAATGGTCCTCATATGGGTGCTTCATAGCATCAAAAATATTACATGGACCACAATATCACGCAGAATGGTCCTCGGATAATGTTCCAGCATGGACATCTATCTTGGTTCGGGTTGTTCTAAAAAATGGCCTCCCAAAATGATAGGAACTTTGTTACGGGAGGATCTCTCTTCCATATCGAGAATATAAAAATCAGAAGGAAAAATAAGTTCACCAACCCAAACCAAGACATCCTATATCAAACCAGCAGGGTAGGCAGTACTCTTGTTTGCTAATTGAATCACTACCCCAGTGGGTTGCATAGCTCCAAGTGAAAGAGGAACAGACATATGCATAACATTAATCGAAGCACCTAGATCTAGCATGGCATTCTCAAATTTGCTATTACCTATTATACAAGGTACAACAAATGTACCTGTGTCCTTACATTTTTCAGGAATGTGAGGAACAGATTTACCTATTAGTGCAAAAACATTTCTGCCCAAGCTGATCCTCTCATTACCTTTGAGCCTCCTCTTGTGAGTGCACAACTCCTTTAGAAATTTTGCATATCTTGGAATTTGTTTGATTGCATCAAGTAAAGGTATGTTCACCTCTACCTTTCTAAATGTGTCCAAGATCTCCTTGTCTACCTCTTCCATCTTCTTACTTTGAATGGCTCTTGGAGGAAATGGAAGAGGAATGGAAGATGGTTGTGCAGCACTTGTGGAAGGTTCACTAGCAAGAATTTGTTCACTAGTGTACTCAATCTCTTTTAAAACTAGTTGCTTCATTTTTGATACAGCTAGATCAACTTCAATTTGTTTGCCTGACCTTAGAGTGATGGCACTCACATTCTTCGGGTTGACTACAGGCTGGGAAGGCAACTTATCAGAATTCTGAGAGTGCAATGTGTTTAATGAAGTAGCCATTTGTCCCATCTAGGTAGTCAAATTCTGAATGGAGGACTCTTGTCTCTA
>NC_032028.1:11258058-11264232 GCF_001865875.1 Lupinus angustifolius | reverse complement strand
GAGGAGGTACATATGGTCTATTTTGTGCAGCATTATTATTCTGAAATGGCGGCCCTGGATGAGGCTGTGAATGATCAGACCATCTAAGATTCAGAAGATTCCTCCAACCAGGGTTGTATCTGCTTGATGAAGGATCATAATTTTGTTGTTGTCGTTGTTGTTGTTGAGGTCTATCGTTGTAAATATTTGCAGCATAGGCCTCAGGATGGTCACCAGTTTTGGGCTCCAAGAGAGAAGGACAAACATCAGCATAATGGTCAGTTGCGGTGCAAATGCCACAAACTCGTGCTGCAAGTGGAGGTTTTTGCTGATTCATGGCAAGTTGAGTGACCAAGGTAGTAAGAGAGTCAAATTTTTTCTCAAGTTTATCTTGCCTCACCGAATTTGTCCCAACATCATGGAAACCTCTGACCACTATAGCATCACTACTTCTTGCACTAAACTGTTGAGAGTTGGAAGACATCTTCTCAATCAAACCTCTAGCCTCAAAATGTGTCATATCTACAAGTGCATCACCACTAGCAGCATCAATGATATTCCTCTCCATGTTGTTCAGACCCTCATAAAAATATTGCATGAGGAGTTGTTCAAAGATCTGATGATGGGGCCAGCTTGCACATAGTCTCTTGAATCTCTCCCAATATTCTTATAAACCTTGTGCATGTAGTTGTCTGATTCCATAAATATCTTTTCTGATTGCAGTGGTCTTGGAGGCAGGAAAGAATTTTTCAAGGAAGATTCTCTTCAGGTCATCCCAACTAGTGATAGAACCAGGGCCCAAGTAATACATCCAATCTTTTGAAGCACCCTCAAGTGAATGTGGGAATGCCTTCAAACATATTTGATCATCTTGGACATCACGAGACTTCATGGTGGAACATATAATGTGGAACTCCTTAAGATGCTTATGACGACATTCACCTGCAAGTCCATGAAACTTAGGCAACAACTGGATTAGTCCAGTTTTGAACACATATGACACATCCTCATTGGGATACTGGACACACAAGCTTTCGTATGTGAAATCAGGTGCAGCCAACTCCCTTAATGTCCTCTCACGTGGGATTGGAGGTGGTTCAACCATATTTTTAGAGTATGCAACAGATGCACAGAAACAACAGAATGCACAGAAACATCAGAATCAGTATCACTATCAAGTAGATTAACACTAAGATGAAAAGACTCACTATCTAAATTTAAATTCCTAACTTGTCTAACCAAACTATGAAATGTTCTATCAATTTCAGGATTTATTGGATGCAAAGAGTTAAGATTTCCCCTAGTCATACACTAAATGCAGCAGTAAGAACCATGTAGGGCACTAAGTGAAATACATGTTAAATTTCAGTGATCAACTAAAACTTTGCATCAATAAAATACTAATACCATAGGAAACATCCACAAAAAATTTCATGATAAAACTCAAAGCCTAACTAATTTAATTAAATGCAACAAAATCAAAATAATTAGAAAAATTAACTTGTAAAATAAAAAAGAAATAGTAAACAGACTCTTTTTTAGAGAAAGAATCGTTGGATTTTATACTCAAAAGGCATATATAATATGTCCAATTCTGATCACCGATTCCAAAGTTATGCCAAAAATAGAAAATCAACAGTAAAACTATTCATTACTTGTTTGTATCTCACAACTAGCAGCAAGGTGATTGACTATAATGCATCCAGTATTCAATATTTGATTAAAGAAGTGTGAAACAAAGCAAAAATTACAACCACAATTATATTAACCAACATACACCCCAATCAACCAACAGACAAATAGCTAAACAAGACAACAAATAATGAATGCTAAAGACAGATTTTGAAACCCAAACAAAATGGTTATTCTAAGACACACACAGTATAAGCATGAAACAATTAACAAATTGACACGAACTAAACATTCATGCACTAGAGAGAATAAATCAACTAAGTGAAGATAAACTCAACTAACAAGTTTCTAAGCAATGGAATTAAGCAGACCATATTCAGAAATAGGATAGAAAAAATCAACAATAAAGAAACCGAAAATGCATTAATAACAAAACCTCAAGAGTTGTGATATATTACAAAATGAACTTAGTCTGGAAATTTAGCCTTCCATGGCAATCAAAGAACAAACCGAAAATGAAAAATGAAGAAGGAGTGAAACCCTAGTAGAGCAAAACGAGGGAAAACGAAAAATGTGTTTATGTTTCAAAGTGAGGAAAAGTAAAAAGTGTGTGTGTTTGGAGTGGGGAATTCGAATTTAACCCCTCCAACACACATAAAACCAAATTGGGTCTAAATAATGGGTCCAACGCTAAATTACAATAAAAACAACTCCTAAAATAAAAATACAATCTTCACTTCAACACATATCCTCGACTTCCATAATGCCCAAAATGCGATTGGTGTCAAATGTGATCTGAAAATGATAATAGATTTAATCAGGCCAAATAATCCTAAATTAACTCATTTTAGGAATATTAGTCCAATAAAGTCTAAAACACTAAACCATGTGAAACAAAGTCAATTAGGCACAAAGAATAATCAATCATGCTAAATTAAGGTTATGAATAATGTGTAATATATTGCTCATCACTCGTCTTTCTTGGAACTATGAGTCACCCGGAACATCCAGAAAAACAACCGCAGCGTGCAAGGTCGTTCCATGACCCCACAGAAAATGTCGAATGCCCGGATAAATCCCCAAGCGTTGGGATGCAATTGAGAAGAGGCTACATGGAGATGTTGCAATACCTCCGTATACCACCCTTCGAAGGGGATTTTCACCCCTACCTGTCGGCAAACTTGCTCATACATATAAAAACTCCATCTATTCTTAGTCTCGAAGAGAATATCCCAGCAAACTCGCTCCTGAGAAGTAGGAGGATACCACTGGATATTGTTAGCCGAGCGTGTGAGCACATCCACGGTCGGGCGTACATCCGATGGGAAATAGGATGGAATCCCCCGAACCTCTTGATCAACCCACCAATAGTAGCCATCGCAACCCGCCATGTCTTCCGGGATAACGAATTGCTCGGCCCGGTCAGCAAAATTCCGCCCATGATAGACCTGTCATCAGAAGAAGTGTCAGAATCCAAGATGGACATGTCATCCAAGACTAGACGCCTCTTCTCTGAGAAAGTTGCACGATCGATCAAGACAGCCCCATTACCGACCTCCTTCTTTCTCAACTCATGCAACAAGGCTGACATAGATAACTAGTCAAGTCACCTCCAGGAGGGACGACTACCACCCGGGGCGGCAACGTGTTGGACTCGTTGGTGATGACAACGAGTTACGTTAGTAAAAACGGGTGGAGGTCCGTATAGCATCTCCACCTCATCAGGGCTTGAATCCCCACTTAACATTACCATGATTAGCTAAAATTATTATTAAAAAGTGAGGGGAAAATGAGTTACCGAATTGATGGAAATAGAAGACTCTAAAAGAAGAACGACGATCGGATTCCAGCGATACGCATGCTTGGCAGGAGACAATTTCTCAGCAAAGGCAAAGTGAAGAAGAATGAAGAAAACAACCCCTATTTATAGGAGGAAGGTTAGGCCCTGGCCGTACTCGATGCCCAAAATGAGAACCCATCCCATCCACCCATAATCACTCAAGGATGATCTAACGGTGGCTCAACAAACGAGGAAGAAAAACCGAAACGAACAGACACATCGGTTGGACGCTCGAAGTCACTAGAAGGGATTCTACCGACCCTCCACGTGTCAACCTAGAAGCAGATAATCATCATGACCTACCCCTATACCTACATGCATCCGATTGATACTGATTCAAAATAGCATGAGTCTACCATCCAGGTCCATTCCCGATCAAACTGATAGACTGTGGACAATTGTTCTGCCCCGGTCACGTACGGGTTATCATTTGACCGCTCGTGTAACCAGCATTAGGTTCCTCATCTCCTCGTAACCCGCCTCAGATAGACCCACTTGTGGCAGATGCCATAAATTTTCCAGACACGACATTAATGCCTCTAACCCACCATTTAATGCACATCTGACCATGTCATTAATGTGCCACTGACTCACCCTCAATGTCAGCTAACATGCCGCTTAAACCATTCGTCTGCCCCCGACATTTTGACATGAGCAGATTTGCAGGACAGGCAAGAACCTGTAGATTATGTCCATTGTACCCATTAGATGTTGATAAATGACAAGGTGTCATCTCAACGTGCTTCATTTATTCAATTCTCATTCCCTCATTTATTGCTACACTTATTGCTCCAACTTATATCTTATTTACTCTCTTTATCTCTCTAGGATACTCTACTAACTTGATCGTCGGAGAACCTTTTCAGGTACCTCCCCGGCAGGTCTAGATGATAATCCGACCAGACTATCAGATCTCTAGCATTCAACCAGACATCTTCTACCGACCACTTCTCTTCTGTTTCCGACTATCCCGTCTTAATACAAAGAACATGTTCTAATTCATATTTTCTAAAGTGAAAGATATATTTTAAAGGACTAAATGTTATTTTTGAACAAGTAGCCCCACACATAAATTATGAATTATGAAATTCAGAAATCTTATACAAATCTTCATAAAGTGAGGATCTACCAGTAGAGATAGTCTACAGCAAAAAATTGAACTGATTTAATGATTAGGATGTTTAGTTACCATTTTAAAAATAATAATTGACATCGTGTTTTTTCCACTATTTTTGTTATATTTACTTTATATTAGTATATAAGGAAAAAAGATGAAATAATGTGTACTTAGAAATGTCTCCCTCTTATATGTTATCATTAAATAAATATAATAAGAATTATATAAAGAAAACTGTGTGTAAATAATATACCCTTATTAGTGGAAAACATGGTTGGTGAAGAAGTATAGTTAAATTGTATGTATGAAGTCTATTCCTACATCTAAACTATTGACACAAAGTCATATGCAATTATTAACTTAAGTTTTACAATCCCGTTCATAATTTTGAAAGAGAAAAATGTATATACACTAGTATCAGAGTTTTTATATTATTATTATATCATCCAATATTCATTTTCAATCATCATTGATTTTTTAGAAAAAATAATCCAAATAATGATGAATAATATATTAACTATGTATACATTTTTATAATATCATATGCATATTGGCACCAAGTCTTTTATACTATTTTATTCATATCTATTCGATTAAGATAATGGTATAATGGTATAGATGATTAATAAAATTATATATAGTTAAGTTAAATACATATAATATTAGAGTTGAAAATTAATAAAAATTATAAAAAATATTTTTATTTATCCCCCATAACAATGCAAAATCTGTCATAATAGTATACACATTTTAGAGGTACAAGCAAAGCAAAGATGAATTGTTTCATTCTTCAAAGTAACATTAGCATAAAAATAAAGTCATTTTTATTTTATCATTTTAAAAAAATTAAAGGTAACATGAAAATCAGTTGCTATAATAATCTCATAAATTGAACAATTTTTTAATTGTTTGCAATGGTATGACAACATAATCAATCTGTGTAGGATCTAGTTTTCCCATCAAATCAGTCTATGCAATACAATTTTGATAACTATATAATAGATTATCCAACTATATTTATTACTATATAAGCAAATAACGTAAGATAACTTTATTATCTTGTGTTATCATATACAAATCACTCTTGTCCTCTTTTGAATAGATTGTTACTATAGGATTTCATTATGTGAAGAGAGTAGGAAATGTATTGAATGTATATCGATTGATTGAATTACAAAACTAGCAAGCAATGTATATATAATTTGTCATTCGAATTGAGTTTGCTTGAAAAAGAAGCAACTAGAAAATAACAATTCCTAACTAATTCAAACTAACTAACAACTAACACATTTAATATGTGCTAAAATGCTAAGAGGCTTTGCCACTAAACCATTCATAAAACCAGACTAAAACATATCAAAGAATGGCCTTGGTGTGAAAACAGATGGGCCAAGATCCTTGGCTAGTTGTAGCCTTATGTAATGCATTCCAATGGTCCTAGTTTCCTTGTCTTGATCACATGCTCCTTATCCTTAGCATGGATTGATTACAGTGATAGAAGAAAGAGTCTGCTTCATGCACTTAAGGCATGGGCCGGGGTAAGTTGCAGCAAAGTAAAACAATAGCCAGTTGCATATGATTGTATATAATATATATATATATATAT
>NC_032028.1:11204229-11257958 GCF_001865875.1 Lupinus angustifolius | reverse complement strand
TATATATATATATATATGGTTTAGTACCCCCTTCAAGCTGGAGAGTAGATGTTTATCACTCCCAGCTTGCCCAACAATTGGTGAAAATGGGTAGGCTTTAGTGGTTTGGTCAAGAGATCAACAACCTGATCTGAAGTAGAAATAGGCAGTAGGTGAAAAAGCTTATTGTGTAACATTTCCCTAACAACATGACAAACTATTTCTATATGCTTAGTACGTTCATGGAATACAACATTAGCAGCAATGTGCCTTGCTAAATTATTGTCACAATATAAGATAGTAGTGTGTTTGTAATCAACATGAAAATCATCAAGAATATATGTTAACCATTGTATTTCACAAGAGGCAATAAAAGGGCATAATATTCAACCTCTAAGGATGACCTAGAAACAATGTTTTGTTTCTTAGATTTCCTAGAAACAATGTTTTGTTTCTTGGATTTCCAATAAACAAGGGAATCCCCTAAGAACATGGAATACCCTGAAATGGACTTTCTAGTATTAGGGAAAGTGGCCCAGTCAGAATCAGAGAATCACTTTATTTGTAAGATAGATGTAGTAGGGTAGAACAAGCTTTGACCAGGGGTGCATTTAATGTATCTAAGGATTCGAGTTATAGCTTTATTGTGCTTGACAGTGGGAGCAGCTATAAATTGAGTGAGTTGTTGTATGACAAAGCTTAGATCAGGGCGTGTGTTGGCTAAGTAAAATAACCTTCCTATAAGTTGTATCTATGAGAGGGGATCATAGTAAGGTTCATTGTCATACTGCTGCATATGGGCAGTTTTAACCAGGGTGTGGGAACAGGCTTAGAGGTAAGAAAGTCAGTGTCATGGAGTAAGTCCAATGCATATTTCCTTTGGCACAATGTGATTCCAATTTTGGATCGTGCCACTTCAAGTCCTAGGAAATACTTTAAAGTTCCTAAGTCCTTGATTTTAAACTGAGTGTCAAGGTGAGTCTTGATAGATTGAGTTTCAACCAAGTCATTTCCAGCTAAAATTAGATCATCAACATAGATCAAGAGGGCAGTGAAGTGGGTGTCATGTGTCTTAGTGAAAAGGGAATAATCATGTTGAGATTGCTTATAACTCAAGAAAAGAAGAGAAGATGACAACTTAGCAAATCATTACCTACTAGCTTGTTTGAAACCATAGGCAGATTTATTTAATTGGCAAACTTGATTTGGTTTAGAACTGTGAACACTAGGAGGTAAGGTCATATAAATCACCTCATCAAGATCTCCATGTACGAAGGCATTATTTACATCAAGTTGATGCAATATCCACCCTTCCATGGAAGCAAGTGCCAAGAGTAATCTAATAGTAGTAAGCTTGATTACAATGGCAAAGGTCTCATTGTAGTCTAATCCTTCTATTTGATTATAGCCTTTGGCAACAATGCATGCCTTATGCCTTTCAATGCTACCATCAACGTTGTATTTGAGTTTATAAACCCATTTGCACCTAATGGCCCTTTTGTTGGGTGGAAGGGTGACAAGGGTCCAAGTATTATTGAGGTGTAGAGCTTGTAATTCAATATTCATGGCTTGAATCCAATCATAACACTTAATGGCTTGGTTGTATGTCTTAGGCTCAACATGAGTAGTGATAGATAATATATGATGAATCTGTGTGGTGGATAAGGCTTTGTAGGATATGACATTGTTGAGAGGATGCTTGATGGTGTAAGGTTATGTAGTATGGACAACAGCTAAATAATTACAGTGATAGTCCTAAAGGTATCAAGGTGGATGTGAAAGTCTAAGAGATCTTATTGTTGTGATCTCAGTAGGGACAGGTGAGGATTGTGGGATAAGTGAGTTGTGCACGGAATTATTGTCAAAATGGAAATGTGAAGTATTGGTAGTTTCAATGGTCAAGGAAGGATCAAGGAAAGGTTGTGTGGTAGGTGATAGTAGAGGATGCACAATGTTAGTAATGTCATGTTCATACTCATGTATATGTTGCATGTTATGGTATGGAAAACTATGCTCATGAAATATGACATTTCGAGATAGAAAAGTGTTCTTAAGTTGTAGATCGTATAAAAGAAAACATTTGGTGCCAGTAGTGTAGCCAAGGAAAAGGCACCTAGTAGCACTTGGATCTAGTTTAGTCCTATTGTTGGTGATAATAGAGGCATATGCAAGACAACCAAAGACTCTGAGGTTACTGAGATTAGATTGCTTATTTAACAAGACTTCATATGGACACTTAGAATTAAGGACAAGGGTGGGCAACCTGTTGATTAAGTACACAAAATATGTAACAGCATAACCCCAAAAACTCTTGCGCATGTTGGATTGAAAAAGCAAAGATCTAGAAATGTTTAAAATATTTATGTATTTTCTTTCAACCACTGAGTTTTGTTGAGGTGTCTCAACACAAGACCTTTGGTGGATAACACCAAGAATAGCATAAAAGTCAAGTTGAATGAACTCCAAGATATTATCAGTTCTAATGGCTTTGATTTTTTTTATTGTGTTGAGTATTAGTTAGTTGGAAGAAGTTGTTGACCAGTTTTCTTGTCTCAGCTTTGCTAGTCATAAGGTAAATCTATGTAAATCTACTGAAATAATCTACAATGGTCAAGAAGTATTTTTGACCATGGATAGTAGGTAGACTAAGAAGACCCCAAATATCCATATGTATGAGGTCAAAAGGTTCTATACTATAAGAGGTACTCTTAGGAAATGGAAGTTTAGCTTGTTTAGCAATATGGCATATATCACAAACAATCTTTGAATCTAACTTCACAAAAGGAAAAAAAAAATATTTATGCATTACAAAATAGGAAGAGGGGATGATCCAATCTAAAATGTCAAACATCATATTCATGAACATTGTGCTTATTAATAGATCCAATTACATGTGAAGATTTGTTATCGTATGACTTTATTAAGAATGTATAGGTTGTCACAAGCTTCAGCATGACCAATTGTTCTCAAGGAAGTCATATCTTGGATGAAACAAAAGTCTTTATCAAAGACAAGCTTGCATCTTAAGGAGCAAGCAAGCTTGTGAATGGAGATCAAATTATATTTAAAACTAGGCATGTATAGAACATTATGAAGTATAACAATATGAGTTAGGTGAATTTTTCCTGAGCATTTAGCAATCATGGTGATGTTATTTGGCAATTTGACATGTATTGGTTTGATAAAATTGATGCTTGTGAAGTTTGATGCATCACTTGTAACATGATCAGTAGCATCACTATCAAGAGTCCAAGTTTCAGTGTTAATAATTATACCTAATATAGTAGGTTTGTCATCATTGTGATGGTCCTGACTAACTTGGTTAATTGTGTGCTCATGGCTGTTGCTAATGTGTAGAGGTTGTTCTGCTTGTTTTATGCTCATGTCTTTGTGACTTGTTTCTTGCCTCTTATTCCTTGTTTCATGGTCAGTATGGAGATTATTTATTGATTTATCTTCTTGTTTGGCTTTGAACTCGAAATTAGGAGGAAAGTCATTTTTAAAATAACATGTTTTTGTAGTGTGCCTATCTTTTCCACAAAAACTACAAACCTTATTGTTGTTGTTTGCACTAGAAGGCTTAGAGTAAGTAGATGTCCAACCAGTTGCTTGATATTTCCTTCCATTGTTAAAGGTAATGCTTATCCTACCTGTATTTATGGTTGCTTGATTCCTCCATGGTTGAGTTGAATTCACAAAATTGATTATCTTCTTGTTGTCATACCCTGGACCTTCATGTCGCCTTTCTTGTTGCAAGAACAATGAGAATATCTTGTTGATGGATGGTAGTGGCTCCATAAGAAGAATCTGAGCCTTCATTGTGTCAAATTTCCCACTAATCCCTTAAGGAAACATATGATATACTCATATTCTCTATAATTCCTCATGGTCGTAAACATCCTACAACTACACCTCACATGGCAAGAGCATGTTGGAAGGGGTCTTAAATATTCTAGCCCACCTCATACTGTTTTCATATTTGTATAGAAACAAGAAATATTTGTATCACCTTGTATTATTGAGTGAATTTCTTCAAGCAGGTCAAATGTCCTAAAGTGGTCTCCCTTGGAGAAGCGTTCCTTAAGGTCATCCCATAATACTTTGAGAAATTTTTTGTGTTAGAGATCTTTTAATCCAAGATATCACCATGTTGTTGCACCTCTCCCAAGAATCATATATCTGATCTGATGGATGAGGAATTTGTATTGCTTCATTAACAAACTTGAATTTATTCTTTGAACTGAGTGCCCTCTTCATGGATCTTGCCATGGTTGATAGTTTCCTCTATCAAGAGGAGGTGATACCAAAGTGAAGCCTGGATTTTCACCAGGATGTAGGTAGTAGGGATTTTGTGTTGCATATGGATTCTAGTATATATGTTGTATTTGATCTGATTCAGCATCTATGTTCTCGAATTCGTGAGTATCTATGGTGAACAAGATCTAAGAGTCTTGTAAAGAAGATGTGAAGAATTTTTAAGAGGTTGTGAAGAAGATGTGATGGAATGGTTAGCAGTAGAGCTCTCACTTGGAGAGCTCTAATAGCATATAGGATTTCATTATGTGAAAGAGTGGGAAATGTATTGAACGTATATCATTAATTGATTGAATTACAAAACCAGCAAGCAATGTATATATAACTTGTCATTTGAATTGAGCTTGCTTGGAAAAGATGCAACTAGAAAATAATAAATCCTAACTAATTCAAACTAACTAACAACTAACAAATATAACACATTTAACACATTTAACATGTGCTAAAATGCTAATAGCTCTGCCACTAAACCATTCACAAAACCAGGCTAAAATAGATCAAAGAATGGCCTTGGTGTGAAAACAGATGGGCCAAGATCCTTGGTCAGTTGCAGCCTTGTGTAATGCATTCCAATAGTCCTAGTTTCCTTGTTTGATAATGAGCTTCTTATCCTCGGCATGGATTGCATGCAATGATAGAGGAAAGGGACTGCTTCATGCACATAAGGCATGGGCCAGGATAAGTTGTAGCAAAGTAAAACAATAGCCTGTTGCATATGATTGTATATAATATATATATGGTTTAATAGTTACCATTCATTAACTTTTTCAATGGTTAGATTTTTTTTTTATTTGTTGGGTTTATTTCTCTTTCCAATCAACTAATGATTTTGTTAGTTTATTCTCTTTCTTTTTTCACTCAATTAATTATGATATTTTTGTATTATACTCAAAAATTTAAATGAGCTTATTATTTGTGCATTTTCATTGTATTTTTTTAAGTTGTTAGTACATCATTCATCTTGTATTACTTTTAATTAAGAGTGTCAATGATGATTGACACATGAAAGATGAATGATATATTTTCATTGCAAGAAAGATTAACTATTGTTGTAAAAAAATCTTATACGTATAAATTATTTATACATTTTAAATATCATCATATAAAGAGGAACTTGAGATAGAAATTGAATCAAACATTCCTTATTTGTATGGGCAGTGTTAGTGGTGCAAAATTATTCACAATCCACAATTCATCCATATCTATCCAAGTTAAATCCATGCAAATCTATCCGTTAGAACTAATGGATTTAAATGAATATAATCCAATGGATAGTATTGATAATAGATGGATTTAAATGCATCCATTATATCCAATGAATATCCATGAGTTTATCCATTTGGATGGATATCCAATTCATCCAAAAAAATAAAAACACAATTATTTTTTCTCATAAAGCAACATGGAGACTCAAATTTGCTATGCAAACCCAACGTGCAAAATATAAACAAATGTTATTAATACCGTACCACTCAGAGTATTGGTATGGTGGTTCAACTAGTGGTCCACTATTAAACCGCATATCAGTGAAGTTAGATATTCATATATTTTATACTAATCTTAATGTTGAAAAATCAATAAAGAAGACAATAGTTATTTTTATTTATACCACTTGTTAAAAATGTATATTCTAGACCATGTTTTAAATGTATAAAAAATGCAGTAGTTGTGTGTTTGATAATCCATACAAATATTTTGCTCAAAATAATTTTAAATGAAACCAGCCGGTATGACCGGTACAATTCAATTGAAAACTGACTAGTGTGATCGTTTTTATCAATATAATTGTATTGTCGGAATAAATATTGTATCATAGCAGTATTAAGACTGACTCACCTATTTACCAGTTGAACCAGACGGCACAAACTAGTTTTGATACTAGTGATATAAACTATTCTCTATCTAACAAAATGATTCCTTCAACAATATTATCATTTTTATCAAAACATTCTTTCAAAAAGATCTAATAAGGATTGATATAACATTTTGTGTCATGATTGAGCACAAGAAAAATGCATGATTGCATAATACAGTATCTTCGATCTCACCTTACACTGTTGTTTTTCAGAGCTTTCACATGTAAATTTAAATACTGAGATTTTTTTAAAAATGTTTAAAAAAACATTTTTTAAATTGATTTTTAAAAATGCTTTATTAAATAATAAATTTTATAAGGATTTTTTTCCTTCAAAAAATGCTTTAGTTCAAATTGAAAAAAATTTAAATCACATTTCTAAACTATCCAATCCATCCACATCCAATGGATTTTAATTCATTCATTCCATCCATATATCCATTTTAATGGATTGGATGAGACTCGATCAAGAGAGGAGAATCTGGATACGACTCTTTCCTCACCGCTGGGGATGCATCTCCCATCTAGGTCGTCAGATGAAGGAACTGTTGGAGATCTTAGGCTATAAATAGAGGTCTCATTCCTTCATAACTTTTCATCTCAAGTTGGGTACGCTCTTACTCGACTTCTTCTTTCTCCCTCGCACTCTTTACCGAAGCATTTTCGGCAAACTTATCTCTCTTTCTTTCCGTGGCACTAAGAATTGGCACAAACAACCAAATTGTGAGAATTTCGAGAATTGATATTGGTAGTCAGATTGTGGGAAAAGAATTGGACGGGTAACCATATTGTGGGTATTTTGATAATTGACATTAGTAGCCATATTGAGGGTATATTCGAGATCGTTGTTAGTGTGTAGTATGAATTTGATAAGAGAGAACTAAACTGTTTTATCCTAGGGACATCATGATTGATATTATGCTTGCATATTTTGGGCAATACCACAAAACGTCTTAAAGAGGGTGACCTAGTCTTGACTGAGTCAATACGTATTATTCTGTACCATTTAGAATTGTTGCAAGCTACGCTAACAACAATTTGTTATTTACCTCGTTAAGTTGGCTTGTGAACCAAACAAGTCAAATTGAGTTAAAAATTAAGCTCGTTAAAAAAATGAGTTAAACTTAAGCCAAATACAGTTTGAATTGTTAAATTTATGAGGTGATTCGATTATATGTATATATATTTGTATATATATATACATGTAGAAAATCTTTAATTATATATATTAAATAAAAAAATCATTTAAACTATAAAATAGATTAGTTAGTTAGGAGTTAAGTATCTATTATGCATTCTAAAAATTATATATAATAGGCTCGTATTTCTTTGTAATTCATTTTTCATTCAATTTATTCATTGAAAGAAATACATATTTCTTTTCTTCTTTAATTTCTAATAAGTATATATATATACACCTGTGATGTAATTCCTTAGAGTTTACATGTAAATGATTGAAATCACGTATATCAAAATTCCAATCAAATTCATATTTTCTAAAGTGAAAGATATGTTTTAAAGGATTAAATATTATTTTTGAGCACGGATCTATCAGAAATTTTTGAGCAAGGATCTATCCCACCCATAAATTATGAATTATGAAATTCAAAAATATTATATAAATCTTAATAAGTGAGGATCTATCAGTATATATAAAAAAATATTGTGTACTTAAAAATATCTCCCTTTTAATGTTATCATTAAAAAAAATATAATAAGAATTTATAAAGAAAATTGTGTGTAAATAACATCCCTTATTATAGGAGCCTTAGGAGGAGTGGGAAGTCTTAGCCTATGTTTGGTTTGAATGAAAATAGATGGGAACAAAAGAGGAGGAAAGAAAAAAGAATGATATGGAACTTTCCCTTATTTGATTAAGGAGAGAAAATAGAAAGAAAATAAAAAAGTGTGTGGGATCTACATACAACTTTTCTCTCAATTATAGCAAAAACAACTCACTTTTGAAAAGAAATGCTTTCTAGTGGGTATTTTATCACCACTTTTCTAAAAATTAAGATTTATTATTCAAATTTTATTACTCAAAATCTAAATTAATTTATCAAAAATTATATTTGTTTTATTTACATAATCACTATGAAAAATATATTTAATATACAAATCAAATTATTAAAAAAACATTTTTATATCATGTATAATGAGAATATAAATGTCATTTGATATATTCAACCTCTATCATTCTATTTCTTTTCTTTTGCTTTTCTTTTAAACCAAACAACTAAAAAATCACCTCAATTTATATTCCATTTATTTCTTTCAACTTTCATTCTTTTTACTTTGTTTTCTTTCATAAACCAAACAAAACCTTAAATTTATGAGAGTTTAATTGGTATTGTCTACTATAATTTTTTTAACTCCAAACTCTAACTTTGTTCTCATATATACTTAGAGCAATCTTGTTCTTAGCCTTCTGAACATCCTTCCTTTTGTTTATTCTGAACACTCTACTTGTAATTTTGAATAGAAACTGTCGCTAAACACTAAAGCTTCGAAGTGTGAACTTCAGCAATAAAATAGTAATGTAGTTGGAACTTGGATGGAACCTTAGTGGAAAATAAGGTTGGTCAAGAAGTATAATTAAATCATATACGTCTATTCCTACCTCTAAACTATTGCCACCAAGTCATATGCAATTATTCATTTAAGTTTTACTTAACCCATTCACAATTTTGAAGATGTCATATGCTTATTGGCATCACCTCTTAGGCTCTTTTATACTATTTTGCATGTTGCTCTCGAATTTGGGGTACCACGAGAATAGTTCAATATTTCTTATCTCAAGGTGGAAGAAGATAAAATATAATAAATTAAAATTATTAATATCTAATTAGTTAAGATATTGATATAATGGTAAAATTGTATTAGAAAAGTAATGCATATAGAATTGAAGAAGAATATATTCTTTTGTTATATCATTTAGAAGAAGATACAAAGTATTTATACAAGTTTTGATTAGTTGCTTGAGTCTAAAGCAACCCAATTAAAAAGAGTTATGATAGCTTAATGGTAGCGATTCATGTTACCAGTGACACGCTGCGGAGGTCACATAACATTACTAGGGTGTTACATTTATTACTTTATAAGCAAATAATATAAGATAAATTTATTATCTTATGTTATCATATACAAATCACTCTTGTACTCTTTTGAATAGGTTGTTACCATTGAATTAACTCGATGGTTAGATTTTTTTTTTCCTTCAAAATTATCCTTTATTGTTGGGGTTATTTCTCTTTCCAATCAGCTAATGATTTTTTTAGATTATTCTCTTTCTCTTTTCACGCGGTTAGTTATGATATTTTTGTATTATACTCAAAATTTTAAATGAGCTTATTATTTATGTATTTTTACTATAATTTTTTTTATGTTGTTAGTATATCATTCATCATGCATTAATTTAATTTAAGAGTGTCAATGATGATTGACACATAAAAGATAAATGATATATTTTCATCAGAAGAAACACTTACACTATTGTTATAAGAAACTATTGCATTATTAATGTATAAATTAATTACACATTTTAATTATGATAAACAGGAACTTGAGATAGAAATTGAATCAAGCGTTCCTTATTTACACATATAAATATGATCTCAGGCTTAATTGAGATGTCCCTATGACCCTATCTAACTTACGTGCCGTTCTAATTTATTAAGGATTTAATATGTATATATTGATAGTGTAAGTATTTTTTACACTTTCAACAAATCTCCACCTTTAATATGTTAGCTAGTATTAATTTTCAAACAAAATTATTACAGATAAATGGTGAATGATGTGTTGACAATGTAAAAAACTTTACACTATCAGTACATAAATTTTAAACTCATTTATTAAACCACATTTTACTACATGGGTCAATCTTTTGGGATTTTGGTGACTATTTTCCTCAATCATTGAATGAGCGAAAGCTCTCTAATAATTTTTTCAGAACATTTTATCTTATATCTTGACTGACTCAGTGGAAATAAGATAAATAAACAAGGTGAAGAAATAATTTATGAGGGAAGCAACATCATATGGAAAATTGTGAAATAATTTATGAGGGAAGAAACATCATATCGAAAATTGTGAAATAATTATTTTAAGGCTAAACTTGAACTTCAAAATGAATAGAAATTGTCTTGACTAATCCTTCAAATGTGTTGTAAAATTCTCAACTTGTCAAGTATAAAATATAAGACATTAACTGAGGTGTTATATCCTAGAGTGACACACTACTTAGTTTTAAGGATTCTCCATGAAATCATGTACTTCTTAAAATATTAGGAGAGTAAGTACTTCCATATATGATATATAAACAATACATAAGACGTCGTATTCACATAATAGTTGTCATATAATAATTATCACATGTATGTAATCAAATGTAGAATGTGAATATCATGATGTATGAATATCTATTGTGTTTATCTTGACACGACTATCAACTCTCTTAATGAGTGCATGGAGAAATTGTTAGGAATTCCTTATGATAGGTGAAATATCAATCATAGGATCTTGAATCTCATGATTCTTAGACACATATATGAAACAAATGGTGCAGTGTCATACTTGAATCCATGTTCCTGGATTTTCTTTAACAACCAGAAACTTTAGGTAAATAAACTTTGACTTTGTAGAACTCCTATTGTTATTGGAGTAAAGAACCGCGGATTTGTTGTCACAATAAATTCTCAATGGTCTTTCAATACCATCGACCACACACAAAACAGTGACAAAGTTCCGCAACCATATGTCATTGTCTGATATTTCAAAACATGCCATGAACTCTACAACCATGGTTGAAGGAGCTATAAGCGTCTGTTTTGTAGACTTCCAAGCGATAGCACCTCCAGCCAATATAAACACATATCTAGAGGTGGAGTGTCTGTTGTCTAGACATCCAGCAAAATCAGAATCAGAGTACTCAATGATCTCTAAATTTTCAGACCTCCGATAAGTGAGCATGTATTCATTTGTTCTCTTCAAGTAACGTATAACATGTTTGACTGCCTTCCAATGATTCATTCCAGGATTACTCAAATATATTTCTAAAACTCTTACAACAAAAGCTATGTTGGGACATGTGAAAACTTGAGCATACATTAGACTTCCTACTGCAGATGCATAAGAAATTTTTTGCATCTCGTATCTTTCAAGGTCATTTTTGGGGCACTGTTCGAGACTAAACTTGTCCCCCTTAGCTATAGGGGTATCCCCTGGTTTACTGTCTTTCATGTCAAATCTATCCAGGACTTTATCTATATAGCTTTCTTGTGACAACCTTAGGATACCTTGAGAATGATATCTCTTAGTATCCGAATACCTAATACAAAAGAAGCTTCCCCAAGATCTTTCATTTCGAAATTCTTCGTTAGAAATCTCTTGGTCTCATGCAATAGTCTCATATCACTACTAAAAAGCAGTATATCATTGACATATAATACGATGAATAAAAATTTACTCCCACTGAACCTATGGTACACGCAATCATCAACTTTATTTGCCTCAAAACCATACGAGGTAATAACTTGATGAAACTTGTGATTCCATTGACGAGAAGCTTGTTTAAGCCCATAGATGAATTTCTTTAATTTACATACCATTGTCTTTGAGCCACCTAACACAAAAGTTTTTGGTTGCACCATATAGATCGTTTCCTTAATGTCACCATTCAGAAACGCAATCTTAACATCCATCTGATGTAGCTCTAAATCAAAATGAGCTACTAGTGCCAATATTATTCTAAAGGAATCCTTCAAAGATACTAGAGAGAAGGTTTTTTTATAATCGATGCCTTCTTTCTGAGTGAAGCCTTTAGCCACTAGACGAGCTTTATATCTGTCAATATTACTCTTCGAATCCCTCTTAGTTTTAAATATCCATTTGCAGCCAATAGGTTTCGAACCTTCAAGTAATTCGATAAGATCCCAAACGTCATTATCATGCATATATTTCATCTCATCATTCATGGCATCGATCTACTTTTGAGAGTTAGAACTTTTCATGGTTTGATAGAAGTTCAATGGATCATATTCTATTAACCCGATGACATCCTCATGTTCTTGAAGAAATACAATATAATCATCATAAAATGCACTTCTCCTCTCTCTAGTGGATCTCCTTAATGGCACTTCTACTTCTTGAGGTTTTTGAATTAGTTCTACAGGTAATTGAGGGAGAACCTCATTGTTGTCTTATTTTGGAATATTGTCCAGGACAATATTCTGAACATTATCTTCTATTACCGAATTTATCCTTTGAATAGTAATAGGCACAAGAACTTGTTCACCATCAGCAGTAGGTTCTTCCTCAAAGACAACATTCATTATGTTCTCTTTCTTCCGAAAATCAACTTCCTCAAGAAATCTTGCATTTCCCGTCTCAAAAAAGAATCTTGAAATGGGATCATAAAATTTATAGCCCCGAGAGCGTTCAATATAGCCAACAAAATAGCAGCTAATTGTTCTCGAGTCCAATTTTCTTTCATGCGGCCTATAAGATCGCGCCTCAGCTGGACAACCCCAAATGTGCAAGTATTTTAAGCTTGGTGTAACACCGTATTTTTTTGAGTACGTTTAATTAAGTAATTAGTTGTTAATGAATTAATTATAGAAATTAATCAGTAATTTTTTAGGCTAAACCTCAGTTGAGTTCTAGTCTTGTATTATAATATTCTTTATTTCCCTTGTTTTTCAAGATTTTTGGAGAATAAAAGTTTCTGAGACAATTTCGGGTCGTTTTATCGAGTTTTCGCCCATTTTTGAGTTCCGTAACTCAGAATTGAATTCTGATTTCGTTGTTGGCTTCGAAATATTATTTATAGTCAAAATGTCCGTAAATCATCTCTAGGTATTTTCAACTTGAAATTCAAGTTTCGACATTGCGGGCAAAAAAACCTAAATCGGTAGATCGTATATTTCTGGACGAAGTTACCCGGTAATACTTGGGCACGAATTCAATTACAAAATCACGTCGCATAAATCTAGTCGGAGTATTAATCACATCATGGGTCAATGGCTTGTCAAACAAGCAAAGTCAAAGCTTTCATAATCCCCTAAACCACTCACCAAATCTCCTCACTCCACCACCATTAGACGCATCACCTAAGCTAGACTAAAGCTAGATTGCCTCTCATTAATTTTCAGATTTGAGAGAGGGTGAGGCTCTCCTATAAATACCTCACCTCATCCTCTCATTTTTACACTAATTATCCTAATGAACGTTAAGGTATTCTTTCTAATTTTCTCTTCTCCATTTTTCTCCATATACACCATGAGAAAATCATGAACTCTTAGTATGTTATTCATGAAGTTGAGTTTATGTTTGTTTTCTTTAAATATTTTGAAACTCATGACTAAAGGGAATGATAATGAAATCATATGAACCTTTGTGTAGTTTTTGACTTATGTAAAACTTAAAATTTCTTCCTTGTTCTTAGATAGAAAACCTATATCTTTGGACAAGGTTATATGAGTTTATTTTCTTTAGAAATATTGGAAATTATTGTTAATATTTGAATGTTTTTAAATGTGATGATTTGAATATCAAAGGAACCTTTATTGTGTTTAAGAAAAATTTATGTCTATTCTTGAAAGTTCAAAATGTTTATGATTTTTATTGAAAAGATTTCATTTTTAAAAGGTATTATGTGTAAAAGGTTGTTTAGCATATGTTATTCTTTGATTTCCAAGTTAAAGTAATGATTGAGGATAAAAGATGATTTATTAAAGTCTTGACTTCATAAACTTAAAGTGTTATGAAGTTTTGGATAGTAAAGTAGTATAAGTATTAACTTATGATTTATAGTTCATGACTATGAAATCAACACCTATTAACCCTTGAGGTTATCCTAAAATTTGGAGGTGTTGAGATGATCATGAAATTAGTTGTGTTTTCTTTAGTAGCATACTTTAAATGAGGAGATTGACCTAAAAAGTCTTGACCTTATAAACATAAAGTGTTATAAAGTCTTAGATAGAAAAATGATTTAATAGTGTTGATCTTGGTTAAGTTAGCTTGCTTTAAAATGGTAAGATTGACCTAAAAAGTCTTGACTTTATAAACCTAAAGTGTTATGAACTCTTAGATACAAAAATGATTTAAAAGTGTTGATCTTGGTTAAGTTAGCTTACTTTAAAGTGGTAAGATTGACTTAAAAAGTCTTGACTTAAAAGTATTGATCTTCTTTAAGTTGGTTTACTTTAAAATAGTAAGTCTAGCTTAATAATCTTACTTAAAAAGGTTAATCTTAATAAAAAATGTTTTACTTGTAAAAGATAAGTTTTATGAGTAGTTATCATTACCGGAAAAATGTAATGAAGTGGAAATACATGTCTAGAAAAGTTTTGTCTAAGGAAAGACTTGATATTTAAGTGTGTCTTTACGACCCACTTCTCTTTCCTGGAAACTAACCTGGTGTATATCCATAGATTATGACATAATTCTATTATAAGTTTTGTTAAAACTTTACTTTAGAAACTGTCGTTGTGTTGTAAGACTTTCAATGATAAATGATGATTCAAGAAATACCTAACCTTGAATCGGATGGATGAAAGCGATCAAGTTCATTTTAGATCAGAAGTTTTATTTTCGTGTAGAATATTATTTCGCAAGAATAATAATTATCAAAGTGGCCTAATTAGCGTTATTTTGATTTTGGTGTGATGATGAGTTCGAGAAGAGACCTGGTGAATTAAGCTCACCTGGAATCGAGGAAACAATCTGCACGACACACTCAGGTGAGGGAGAAAACATCTGACACAGTGGTGTCCGAATATTCTTCAGGACCTCCAAACTCTCTCACAAGTTTGGAGTTGTCTTGGGTATTAAGAAAGCTCGTACTCAATCAATTGTCTGTTTTTTTTGGATTAAGTACATCAATATTTCTTATGCTGAATTATGTTAGGTTATGTTTATGTACGAAGATGCCATGTTTACTTATGTTTAATATTGCTCAAATAACTGTTCTAAGAATTATATGTATGAGATAATTGTTAAATTCAAGACTTAAAAACATGTGTTAAATGAGAAAACTTTTCATTGAGAAAAGAAATTTAACTAAGTTTCAGGCTTTTCTCGCTTGAGCGATACAGCTCTCGCTTGAGCAAGAAGTGTCCAGAGAAAACGGGTTTTCTCGCTTGGGCGAGACAGCTTTGGCCTGAACTAAAATATGCACAAATAAAAAATGTTGTTTTCTTGCTTGAGCAAGACAACTCTTGCTTGAGCCACAGGTGCCTCATAAAAATGGTGATTCCCTCGCTTGAGCAAGATAGCTCTCGCTTGAGAGAGAGGGCTCCATACAGACAAGACTTCTTAAGTCGTCTCAACGATAACTCTCACATGTGCGAGAGTCTAATGGCATTTTTTCCATTAAGAATTCATTCACTTTCAATCATATTTAATAAAACCTAAAACACCTTTATTGGAGATAATGCTCTTTCAATAAGTAAATGTTGTAAAGATGAATAATTATATGATATTATTGGAAATGATACAAAAAAGAGTTGTCATATATAAAGTGATGTATGTAAAGAATTGCATGGTTAAGGATGAGGCCCACGAGTTTTATATTATGCCCATGCAGCGAGATCGTTTAACCATAAGATGCTTGGCTTGAGAGCCGTCCAGGGTGATTCAGCGATGGTTCATAGTGGTGCTGAGAAGTATTATATGTCCATGCAGCGAGAACATCTGATCGTAAGAGGCTTGGTTTGAGAGTCGACCAAGGTGATTAAGTGATAGTTCGTAGTGGTGCTGATGATTATTCTTTGTGGTTTAAATGTTAAGATCGAGTCCCACTAGAAGCATTCCCGATGGGAGATGTCTTAGGATGGGCAGATCGTTATAAAAGATGGATTAAAAGATTTAATTTTCTAACTTCAGTTAGTGTGCATATTCATTGTGAATAATGAAGTAGATGAGAGGAAATTTACGGGAGATGAACTAGCCCCGAGATGTTGAGAGGGATGGCGATGGCGGTGATTCGTCAGCAAAGTCTTGAGGGAGAGTCTAGGTGAGACGAATCCCGTGTATTCTTGGATGAGGTATTATGTTGGATCGGACAGTGCTCATAGCGTAAACTAGAGAATCTCTGACAACCCCTCTTTGCAATCACGATCAATGAGAAGGATGCCCAGAAAGTGTTTGATGTAACACCATCCTGAAATGGACAGTTCTGTTAGAACAATCGATCATATATATATATATATATATATATATATCCTTGCGAGGAATAAGTTTTGGTGCGATCAAATCAGCTTGTTATGAGATCTGTACTCTCGGTTATTTCCGAATAGTTATTGGGAGGATAATGGTGTAAGGATGATGGACATATGCATAGCATGCATACATGATATTTATCAATATTGATTCTAAAATCATAAGTTTTATACTTCATTCATCATTAATATATGCGTGTATGATCATATGATATATTTGTACTTGTTCTTTGTCTTGGGGTGATATTATGTGTAATTTCACGATATCAATGATAAGTTTTTCATTAGATGTTTTACTCCCTCTATTTATTCCCGGTGTACTCGTATACATCCATGTTTAGATGGACAGATCAGCGATGATCAGGGGCTATCGTTTTACCATGTCCCAGGAGGGGGCATGGAGCGTTTAAGGAAACATATATACTTACATCGGTCCCTGCAATCTAGAATTGGATCTCGTATGTAATGGCTATGTGTTGCATCTCCCAACACATTACGCAGTTCAGGAAGCATCGTTCACCCTACCAGAGCGAAGGTCTGTATCTGCCGGTCCATCCGCACCAGCTGAGGCACGAGGCAGATCAGAGGTTGTCCAGACCTGGCCCCAACCGAGATTCTCATCTACTGACTCAATGCAAAGAGGGACGGAAGGAGCAGGCATGACTACTTCATCAGGGCCTAGGGGTACACCCTGGACCCTTCGATGGATTGGGTAATAGATGAGGTGGTGGAGGACGAGGATGATGACTGTGTAGAGTTAACTTGCATGGAGGATTCGGTGGAGGTTATAGAGATCTCTTCAGACTCGGAGATCGAGGAAGACCCGAGTGAGGTTTCTAATGCACCAGCAGTCTATGAGCTCCTTTCTTACTTTTGATAGGGAACCTATGTATGGTACTTTTATAATGCCAACGCCCCCGACATTATTTCATTTTTATTTGTATTTTTAGTCTTTGTTAGGAGCGAAGAATAGACTTTACCTTGTATTTTGTAAATCATGATGTATGTATTACAAATTTAAGAATTGATTAATGAGAAGTATTCAGAAAAAAATTGTGTTTCGTTCAATTACATTTTAAGTATTTAGAAATTATTTCCGCAAAGGTTTGAAAATGTGTCGTCTTGAAAGAGAATAGATAAAATGAAAAAAATAATAATTTGTAAGTTATATGTTACATAAAATTAAAAAAACTTACCCAGTTTTCCAGAGATTAAAATTTTTACCCATTTTCCAGAATCTACCCACCAAGTATAATTGGGTACAAAAGCCAAATTAATTTCAAAACAGACAAGACTGATAAATTTACCCTTCTTTACACACAATGAGTCATATTTAGGATACTTTTTCTTCATGTGTTCTTTCTTCTTACAGAAGTAACAGGTAAATTCATCATTACTCTTCAATTTCTTTTGCTTAGAAGACCCTTTCGCAGCACCCTTATTGCACTTTCTTTTCTTATTTTGAGGGGTCATAACTAAGTGAGCACTTTCAGTATTATCTCTCTACAACCTCTCTTCATCTTGCATACAGTGAGATATAATCTCATTAAGGGACAATTTGTCCTTCTGAGTGTTATAACTCACTTTGATATGCCCAAAGTGTGCAAGAAGAGATATCAAAACCAAGTGTACGAGAAGGTCATCACCAAGCTCTAACTTAAGTGACTAAAGTTTTGATGAGAGATTAGACATCTCCATAACGTACTCCATTATGTTCCCTTTGCTTTTATACTTCATGGAGATGAGTTTAGCCAAAATGTTACTCGTCTCCGCCTTTTCATTTTTGGAAAATAATTGTTCTATTTCTTCAAGGAACTTCCTTGCACTTACATCCTCAGATATAGAGTCTTGAAACACATATAGAATAGAGTGTTTCATGATCATCACCAGACACATTCGATTAGAGCGTTCCCATTTCTCAATTTTAGCCTCATCGAGGTTTTCCGCAGTAGATGGACTTCTCCACACGAAGTGCAAGATCCAAATCCATACAGCCGAGAATAATTTATACAACTTCCTTCCAGACCTTAAAGTTTGTCCCATTCAGCAATGAGATGTTATTAATTTAAGCAAAAATATTTGCAGCATTGATAAAAGACACTGAATATATAAAACAAAAAATTAATAACATGTTCACATCTAAACAAACAAGTCATGCAATATATATAAAACAAGACATGTTCACATAATAGACTCATCACAAGATACAAAGGACAACATTAATTTCTAGTCTTTGAACACAGAAATTAAATTGTAAGTGATACTCTCAATGCAATGATCAAATATTAACAATTAGTTTTATCAAACAATAGTCTTTCTTTGGACCAATTATTATTCACATGGAAAAAAAAACTTTATAATTGTAACATATTTATCATCATATGTATGTTATTATTTGGTCAAATTGTGTGTTCCTTTGGGCCGAACACAATTCACATAAATAATTTCATATTCATTTGTGTAATTTTATTTAATTTCCACTATAGAGGTTACTTTGGCAACATGTTGCATCAACTAATTCAAAATAATTACTAGACAAAAGGCAAACAGTATGAGTCCATTATAAAAATAATAATCTTGGAATTAAAACCGCCAGATTTGACATCTTTTATGATTAACAAATCTTATCCTACAATATAATTCCAAATCAATTATGTTCATGCATACTTAAAAACATATAAAGCATAACTAATGTATATATTTGATCAAACCACATTATTACACGGTTGCAATAAAATACAAAACAAAAGATTATGCCTAATACACATACCTCAAGTGCATTGCCTTACTGCATGTGCTTTCACACCAAAAAAATTGAGTGTGCAGAACATATAGTTTACTGCATATGTATTTCTAACATAAAAGATAGTATGCACGTCACAAATATAAAACAAAAATTCACTGCATACATATATACAAGTCTAAATGTCATTCCATGTGGCAAATGGATCCACTTTTGAAGTGCTTGATAAACAAAAGTTTAACCACGTTTTGTTTTTTTCTTTCTTACTTTCACAAAATGCAGCGTAATGAAAACTTGAGGCAAGGTATATCCATGGAAAATTGAGAGATTGAATTCAACAAAACATGTGTGGCAAACACTGAAGCAAACAATGGATTCAATAGATGCAACATAAATAACCAATTCAGAAAATTCCCAATTTTCATATATTATAGTGGAAGCAAAAAAATCTCCAAATTAAAATTAGGGTTCATACAAAAAATTTGGGAAAACACCCTTAATGGAAAATCATAAAATATTCAGGACCTATTCTCTGATATCACTTGTTGGGAATTCCTTATGATTGGTGAAATACCAATCCTAAGATCTTGAATTTCATGATTCTCACACACATATATGAAATAAAGGGTGCAGTGTCATATCTGAATCCATGTTCCTAGATGTGCTCATTTGATCTACCTTTCTGAGAGGGGTTTTGGTGTGATGGCCTTCCTCAACCAAATCCCTAATTCCTCTTGGGACTTGCATTTTCTCTCTTATATGGAGATGTGAAAACTGAATTTGATTTGGTGTGTTAAGGACCATAACCATTCCTTATGCATTAACTTATAGGGTTCTCATTATCCCCTATGGGCTAACATGATGGGTATTCACTCATTAAGCCCATATTTGTTATCAGCTTTTAGAAATCTATGAGGTGCTAGTAATTAGATCACTTATAATGTATCCCCCGAAATAAATAGTCGATATCATTGTATCAAATATATGATGCTCACCTTAATTAGAAATTATAATTTTCTAGCAGAAATAACTCCTAATAGGGCCATTAACACATAATTTACAGCAATGGTATTGACATTGGTCGAACCTGATTAGTTCTATGTTGTTATTGGGAAGTGGAAAGGATGAATACAGCGTTGTGCCAACCATTGATCACTCATAGGCGACCTATCATGCATTCAGTAATGTCAGTATACTTATAGGTCAACAAAGATATATGTTGTATCACCCTAAACACGATACTTAAAGGAAGTGTCAAAGGTCACCGTAGTTACTGCAAGGAGTTCTGTCAGCACAAGGTAGCTACCCAATTCCTAAGAGATTAATCCCCACCTGTAATGTCCCTTCAACCAAGTCACGCAGATAGGGTACCCCTCTAGGTTCTCGACACAAAATATGCAGTGTCATATCTTCACATAGACTATGCTACCAAATGTAGACATAGTGATATGAATCTTATGATCCCCACAAGAAATGACAACAGTTCCTTTAATATGAAAGAAGGAAAATATTTCAAGGTAAAGACGACAACTTTATTAAAGCAGGGTTTTGACAAAGGGAATCATTTTATGGTAAGTCAAAACAATTTATACTAATTTGACACTTTGTAAAAACAACCTTAGAAATATGATTTCTAAATCACTTTCTTTTGACCTAAAAAAGTGAACCTTTTTTAAAGCTACATGTTGACACGTTTTTCTGAAATAACGCTTGCTAGTTTTCTCATAAAATACTATCTAGTGCTTTTTCAAAAGACCTTAGCTGGCAAAAACTAAGTAAAACAATTTCATTTCCATTCGTTCTATTCTTATCCGAAACATAGTCTTTTCAAACTTCATTTCATCAGGAATACTCATATGCCATGTCATGAGAATGCACGATGACAGTTCTATAATAATCAACAGTTAATTCAACATTCTCAATAATCAATCCATTCAGAAAATTCTCATTCAAAACCAATATAATTTACTCAATTGATCACACCAATTAAGATTTCATATCAGGATTGAACAATCTTATTAAGTATATAACTAATTCACATTACATGAAACCATCACACAATTATTCCATCAAGATAACATCAAGCATGACATACATTTAAAATTTTAAGACAAACATATAATCATGATCATCCTATAAGATCAGAGATCCATCATAAAGTCATATACCAAATGAAATTCATTCAATCTAAAATCAGTCATTTATGAGTCAAAGGGCCTCAATACTCAATTACTCGTGACCACATAATTAGTATTCGACTATATCCATCTTAGGTATATCTTAAAGATGCACGACTATCTTTGGCATCGTTTCTAAGCTCATACTTGAAAGCACTTCTCTCCATACCTTCTACTTTATCAGGTTTAACACTTTCCTTATGCAGCTACTTATTGCTTAAACAATTAATCCTAATATTCTTATTTTTACTAGAGTTCACTTAGAAATTATCCTAATAAGGCTCTGGAAATTATAATATATCTAAATATCTCATTTTGATACATATAATTTTGACTGGGTACAATAAAAATCTCACAAGCATAATTTGACTCTTAAGTCAAAAGTTTTGCTCAGCAGACTCGATTAGATTTAGAGTAACTTCTTAGACTTTAAACCTAAGGTATAAGTTAGAAATTGACAAGGTAGAACCGGGGTTCATTTCATGTGTATGGGTACTAAATAAGGGTTAACAATAATTCTTTTCACCTTTGAAAATTATTAGACACGAGTTAAGGTTCTCAATGATGCATATATCCACTAATTGTCATTAGGGCTCACATAAGTATCATATAAACCCAACAAATTGGACGTAGAACATACCCATAAAACCTACAAAGTGTATAGGTGATATTTTGGGTTTTACGTAGACACTTAGAAGCATTATTTTAGAGTTTTGCGACCGTAAAGGTCATACCCGAGTGTTTAGCCACAGATCGGCTTCCCGAGAGAAATTTTGGCTTTTAATTTGATCATGAGATGTATGAAACTTTATGGCTAATATGTCATCATCAAAAAACATAACATTTACAAGGGTTTGAGTTCATAAAACCTCAGATTTTTCAGGTTATAAGATGGTGTGAAACAAATATTAACATGTAGGCCAACACAAGGTAACTTGGAGCACAAGCTAGGGACTATTTTCGTTTTCACCCCAATTAGTGAGGAATTCGAATTATTTCCTCAAGAACATAATGTTACCAAGCTAGGAATTTAAAACATGAACACACACATAGGTCATGAGCCCAAATTTGATTTTAGGAGTTCATTTGATCATAGAAACAAAAACTAAGCTAGAGACGGTTTTCATTTTCACCCCAATTAGTGAGGAATTCGAATTTTTTCCTCAAGAACAGAATGTTACCAAGCTAAGAATTTAAAATATGCCTAATTTGGATTTTAGGAGCTCATTTAATCATGAAAACAAGAACCAAGAGTTGTCTTGGTAGCTCAAGATTCTTGGGCAGTTTCTAGCCTTATGATTGAAACTCCAATCATTGAAAATGAGTTTATAATCATGAATACAGAATGCTAAGAAAGTTTATAGTACATGCATGAGTCATATTTTCAGTTCTAAGGAGTTACAAGCACATAACAACATATAGCAACACCTAAGTCATGGAATTCATTCCTTTATATCACTAAGATGTGGTTCTCCCTTAATTGCTTCCACTCATGAGAATTACAGAAGCAAAAATCAGATTAACAAGGTTCCTACTTGCAAGACAAAATTTTGAAGCTAGCCACACTTCTATTGGTAAAATTGAAAACTTTGAACTCAAGGAAACATCAAACACTCATGGATTCACTTTTCACCTAGAGCAGAATTTTTGTAATTTAAAATGAAGAATCAAACTAAGGAATTAATATGAACTAAGGCTAAAATCAGAATCCTTATACCTTAATTGCCTGGAAATCACTCTTGTATGTAAGAAAGTGGATGAAAACAAGCTCCCCTTCCCTTGACCAACGCGCCACACAAGAGCAAGGAAGAAGTTGAAGTTGTGTTTGCTTGACCACAATTTGCATGTTATGACTTTCCTAATCCTCTAGGGTGGTTTATAATTGTGTAGGAGAGAGATTAAGGGCTGGACTTGGTAAATTTTCTCACCCCAAACCGAAATTAAGAAAGGTTAATGACCTTTGATGATTTTAGGGTTAAGAAATGACATATTGTTTACATTCATGTCTTGGTTGGTACATTATGAGTTATCTAGGTTGGTTTTTTTGCATTCTAAAATACCTTAGAACAATGTTAAATATTGTCTAGGTGAGTATATATAATAGCTCATATCTTCAGAGGACTAACAGGATCACTTACAGGCACACCCAGACAATCCGATAAAGGGATCCACTATAAAAACTTAAGAAAATTGTTTAACTATTTGTCAATATATAGAGTCAAGATAATGACTCACAATACTAAAACAGCTCATCCCTAATGACTTATTTAGAAGTCATATAGGTTATATAGTCACTAAGATAATTCCGACTGAGCTCTCACAACGATAGACTTACTCGATAATGGGTAAATCCTAAAACTTGGATAGTTATCTAAGACTAAGGTTTAATTACTCACATATTAAAACAATAAACCAATGACCTAATACACGGTCTAGTCTCATAATCGACCAATTTTAATTACATAGGTTGTAGCCTTCCAAATATTAATTGTATTTTGGAAAAACTTTATTGTAAGGAAAATGTTTAAACACTATCCTTGATTAGAAATGTTTTTTTGTATTAGGAGGGAATGGTCGGTGATGGATGTCCGGTAGAATGCAAGAGGTTGGAGATCTTAGTCGGAGTATCGTCTAGACCCACCGGGGAGGTACCTCAAAAGGTTCTTCGACAATCAAGTCAGTAGAGTGTTTTAGAGAGAGAGGGGAACTAAATAAGAGAGACGTTAGAGCAAGTAGTAATAAGTGTAGAATAAATGAGGGAATGAGAATTAATTGTACTCATTGTGTGATCTCTTCTATTTATAGAGTTTGAGAAATGTTGAGGTGGCGTCTGGCCATTGGCCAGCACCTAACGGTACAATAGAGGTACTCTAGGTCGTCCTTGTCTGCCCTATAAATTTGCTCTTGTCGAGTTATCGGAGACAAGCGGAATGTGCAGGCGGCGTAGCAGGTGGATTATCATCTAGTATTAAAGGTGAGCCAGCAACGCATTTATGGCGGGGTCAGAGGTGCATTAAATGATGGGTCAGAGGTATTAATGTCATATCAGAAGCATGTATGGTATCTGTCACAAGTGGGGCCATTTGAGGCGGACACTTACAAGATGGCGAGTATTGAACTAGATACTCGGGGCGGATTGGGAACAACCTAGATGTATTCGGGGTAGAATAGTTGCTCATAGTCTATCAAGTTGTTCGAGAATGGATCGGGCTGGTAGACTCAGTTTATTCCAATCTGATGTAGTTGGCCATATATAGGTACAAGGATAGATCATGATGGCTATCTGTTCTAGGCTGACATATGGAAGATCGGTAGTATCCTATCTGATGACCTCGAGTGTCCAACCGACGCGTCTATTCGTTTTTTATTTTTCTTCGTCATTTGCTAAGCCACTGTTGGATCGTCCTTGAGTGTTTTCGGATGGGTGCGATAGAATGCAGCGTTGGGCTTCGGGTATGGCTTGGGCCCAACCCCTCTCCTATAAATAAGGGTCGTTTTCTTCATTCTTCTTCACTTGTCTTTTCTGAGAACTCGCCTCCTATTGCACGTTCAATATCTGAATCTGACCATCGTTCTTCCTTCCAGAATCTTCATTTTCACTAACTCGGTAATTCTATTTTCCTTTCTATTTTTGGAATAACTCTAATCAGTAGTAGCAATGTTAGGCGGGGATTAAGATCCTGATGACGTGGAGATCCTGCCCAAACCTCCACCCATTTTTTCTAATGTCATCTGTCGTCGCCAACAGACTCAATATCCTTCCGCCACCGGAAATAGTCGCTCTCCTTGGAGGCGACCCAAATAGTTATCCTTACCGGCCTTGTTGCACGACCTGAGAATGAGGGAGGCTAGTAGTGGGACTGCTTTGGTTGACCAAGCGGTTTTCTTAGAGAAGTGGTGTTCGGTCTTGGATAAAATGTCCAACTCAGACTCTAACACTTCTTCTAATGTCAGGTCTATCATGGGGATCAAGAATCGGTGGAGTTTTTACATGTACGAACATGTCTGTCGGTGGATATGGGTGAAGATCCATTTTGAAGGGTGGTATACAAAGATACTACAATTCCTAGGGATTCATTCGGGCGTTCAACCTATTTTGTGGTGTCATAGAATGGCCTTGCAGTCTTCGAATATTTTTCTGGATGTTCTAGGTGACGCACAGTTCTAATAAGGATGAGGCTCAGGCTGGACGCTGCAGGTGGACATCTCTTTAGTCCCGGAATGGTCGGGCTCTATTCTTTCCCTTCGAGGGTTGTGTGAAGATCTGGAAGGGAGACTTCTTCCATGTCGAGGGACGCATCACACTTGGGTGTTTGACCCTAGCAATGTCCCGCTTTTTTCCTTTCTCATGGAATATGGGGGGATTCACCAAAAACCCACTGATTCATTCAATTTTTCCTATGATCAGTTAGACGATTGAGAGAAAAATATGGCGAATGAGATGTTGTCTTGGATTGAAGAAGCACGATCAATATCTTATTATAAGCT
The DNA here is from genome assembly GCF_001865875.1 of Lupinus angustifolius. NCBI lineage: Eukaryota > Viridiplantae > Streptophyta > Magnoliopsida > Fabales > Fabaceae > Lupinus > Lupinus angustifolius. Next base: position 11,232,179 of record NC_032028.1, on the reverse strand, counting down.
TGTTCAAGGCGACCATGTCTTTGAGGAGACAATCGGTATGTATCTCGCTATATGTACCTTTGCTTTTAGTTTATAACAAGTACTTAACATGTTTTTATTTATTACTTTCAACAGCGGTCGTGGGGAACCAAGCTGACCGAAGCAGGCTTCTGAAACGGGCTCCTCTGAAAAGGAGGGATGAAGAAGCTAGTAAGCGTCCTAGGCAGAGTTCATCATCCCGATCTGAGGGTCCCCCATCCACTCCCTGAAGAGAAAGTGGCCAGGTTGGCGGTCTAGAGGAAGTTGTTCTAGGCTTGCCTGCCCTTATCATCGTCATACCCCCCAACCCATCTCCTAGCCGGTCAATTGACCTGACTGCTGAACCCGCCACCCCTTCTAAAATGGTTGAAGTGGAAGATACCCTCCCAGAGAAACAAGGGTTGGGTAAATCTTCGGGCAAGGGAAAATCCGCCCTCATCGCCTCAAAACTACTTACAACATTCCTAGAGTCGTCAAGGAAGGTCAGGTCAACCCGTCGGTGAAGGAGGTTATGGATGGGGTCCCTTTAGTGGATCTATTGTGGAGGATCCGTGAGGCTGGGGTTTTGGTGGCTTCCGTTGCCAAGTACCTTGAAGGTGAGGGGGTGCTGGCCACCCTATTTGGCGAAAAGTTTCTCGCCAACCTCCAAGAACTTCATTTGGGCGAGCTCCATGAGCTGAAGGAGAAGTACGTCGAGGCTTTGAACAATTTGGAATCCTAGAACCTCTCTGCTGCCGAGCAACTTTCTATGGTGTCTCTTCAGTTGAGGGATGCTCGGGAGGCTGCCATTTTGGCCAAGGTGGACTTGAGCATTGCTCAAAGGGAGGTGACCTCTCTTGCTAACCATCTTCAAAGGGGTGAAGATGAAAGGCTTTAGCTCTGGGACAAGTTGAAGGCCTTGGAGGCTGAAAACGTCCGGGTGTAGATGGAGCTGACAGACTTAAAGGTTGCCTATTTGAGGCTGGAAGATGAGGTTGATGGGGCGGCTAACACTGGCTGGGATAATGCTTTTGCCCAGGTCAGCTTGGTTTTTTTGATGCTGACTGGTCTTGGACGAGAATCGATGCCCGAGTTACCCCCGAGGGTGAGCTCGTCGTGGATGGGGATGAAGTTGTTGTTGTCCTCCCAGTCCCGGCCAGAGGTGGTGGGGGAGATTATGTTTAGACTTTGTTTGTTGTTTTTCCTTTCTCGAATTTGTATTTGCCTCTTTTTCATTAATGAATTTTCCTAACTTGCTCAACTATTGTTTATATTGTAAATTTTGTCAACCTGAATAGTTTCACTGACTAGTCAATTAACCAATTAATGAATCAACCAGAATTTAACACTTGGATTTAAACCTAAACCTAAACCGATTAAATGAAGATGTTGAATAATCATTGAGTAATAATTATCTGGAAGTCAAGTAAATGAACTTGAATTCAGTAAGTAGCGACTGTCTGGATATCCATCAATGAACTTGAATGAAGATGTTGAATAATCATTGAGTAATAATTATCTGGAAGTCAAGTGAATGAACTTGAATTCAGTAAGTAGCGACTGTTTGGATATCCATCAATGAACTTGAATGAAGATGTTGAATAATCATTAAGTAATAACTATCAGGAAGTCAAGCAATGAACTTGAATTCAGAAAGTAGCGACTGTCCAGATATCCATCAATGTACTTGAATGAGGATGTTGAATAATCATTAAGTAATAATTATCTGGAAATCAAGCAATGAGCTTGAATTCACTAAATAGCGACTGTCCGCATATCCGTCAATGAACTTGAATGAGGATGTTGAACAATCATTAAGTAAAAACTATCCAGAAGTTAAGAAATGAACTTGAATTCAGTAAGTAGCGACTGTCCGGATATCCATCAACGAATTTTTTAATAAAGCAAGCATATTGTGTCTAACGTTCAGGTCGTATAATCGCTTGTGTTTGAAAATTGGACTGTCATCAGAAAGGGACTGGCCCACACATTTGAAGAGCATATTGGTGGCGACCAAGAGGACTTGGTCCTGGCTTGGGCTTGTAGATTGAACCATCGTTAGAGGGGGACTGGCCCATGCCTCTAAGGGGCATATTAGTGGCGACCAAGAGGACTTGGTCCGGGCTTGGGCTTGTATATTGAACCATCATCAGAGGGGGTCTGGCCCACGCCTTTGAAGGGCATATTGGTGGTGACCAAGAGGAATTGGTCCTGGCTTGGGCTTTTAGATTGAACCGTCGTCAGAGGGGGAGTAGCCCACACCTCTAAGGGGCATATTGGTGGTGATCAAGAGGACTGGATCATGGCTTGGGTTTGTGGTTGCCCACTTATGGCCTGTACAAACACTTGAATAATACCTCGTTAACATATAAGTTGGATTTGATTACATTTTTGTTCAGCTATTGAAAGGTCTGATATATAGAATTTACATCTTTTTAAGCAAAAATTGTCGTAGGTTTATTGCATTCCAAGTGCGGGGGATCTCTTTTCCTACCAAGACTTCAAGTTTGTAGACCATTTACCGATTTTGTCAGTTACTCGGTAGTGTCCTTCCCAATTAGGTACTAGCTTGCCTTTGGCTCTGCCGACGTTTGCCCTTCTAAGCACTAAATGGCTTGTTTCAAAATCTCGGGGTACCACAGTTGTGTTATACTTTTCAGCGGTCCTTTTTTATGGCAGTTTCTCTTATTCCAGCTCGGTCTTTTTTATCTTCTATCCAGTCCAAGTTGTGTCTTAAGATAGTCGAGTTGGCAGTTTCATCGAAATGCACCATCCGCTAGGTGGACTCACCAATCTCTACTAGGATCATGGCTTCGGCCCCATAAGTGAGGTTAAAATGTGATTCTCCAGTGGTGGAGTGAAGAGTTATGCAGTAAGCCCAGAGGACATGATGTAACTGTTCAGGCCATGCTCTCTTGGCCTCTTCCAATCTTATTTTTATTCTTCGCATGAGGACCTAGTTAGATGCTTCTGCTTGGTTGTTTATCTAAGGGTGTTCAACAGAAGTGAAGTGTTGCTTGATGTGAAGACCTGACAACCGTTCTCCGAACTTCCGGTTGGAAAATTGAGTCCCATTATCAGTGACAATCGCAGTCGGTATCTCGATCCGCGTTATAATGTTTCTCTACGTGAATTTCCGGATGTTGGTTGTCATGATAGTGGATAAGGGTTCAACTTTGATCCACTTAGTGAAGTAATATACTGCCACTATCAGGAACTTAAGTTGTCTAACTGCTAGTAGGAATGGTCCCAGAATGTCCATACCTCGTCTGCATAATGGCCATGGGCTCATGGTTGTTATCAACTCTTCGGGTGGGGCCTTGTGAAGATCAGCGAACAATTGACAGTATATGCATTTCTTGGTTAACTCGGAAGCATCTTTTTCCATGGTCGGCCACTAATACCCTGCCCGGAGTACTTTCTTGGTCAATGATGCTGCGCCGAGATGGTGGCCACAACTTCCTTCGTAAATTTCTTGAAGGACGTATCATGCCCTATCGGGGCTGAGGCATTTTAGCATCGGAGTAGAAAAGCCTTAGTGATATAAACAACCTTTTACTATGGTGAACCATGAAATGTGTCTGAGGAACCTTTGCCTTTCTTTCTGATCAATCGACAAGTTGCCATTGAGTAAATATATGATGATGGCATTGGTCCAGTCATCTGGAATCTATATTTGCCTGACCGCCATGACACTGGGTCACAAGATTGTTCCTTTAACCACTCATTTGTTATTACCCAAACTAATTTGGATAATATATCCGCATGGACATTCTGTTCCCTTGGGATGTACTGGATGGAAGCTGCTTCGAACTTGGCCATCAGTACCTTAACCTTGGCTAGATATTTTCCTAAGAACACATCTTTCATTTGATAAGCGCTCGTAATCTATGAGACAACGAGTTGGGAATCACTAGATATGTAAACCTTTTCTGCCCCGATTTCACTGGTCAACTATAAACCATCAATGCATGCTTCATACTCGAACTAGTTGTTTGACGTAGGAAAAGTAAAGGTTAACAAGTGTTCAATGGTCACCCCTTGACTATTATCGAACAAGATTCCTGCTCCAATGCCCCGAGGATTGGATGAACCGTCGACATCATCTGTCCATGTTTACTTAGAGTTACTGGGTTGCGCGGTCAGTTCGGCAACAAAGTCAAACATGACCTGGATCTTGATAGGCGTCTAGTCTCATATTGTATATGAAATTGTAAGAGCTCAATAGAGCAGGAGATCATTCGGCCGAATAACTCTAGCATGTGCAAAATTTGGCGGATTAATTGATTGATTCTGACCACCATGGGGTGGGATTGAAAATACTGACGTAGCCGTCTTGTTAGCACCAAGAGGGCGTATGCGACTTTTTCCAATTTTTGGTACCTGAGCTCCGGGCCCTGTAAGGCCTTGTTTGTGAAGTACATTAGGTGTTGGCCCTCTTCATTTTCTCTGACTAGAGCGGTTGCCACAACCTCATCTGTTACTGCTAAGTAAACATACAATGTCTAGGCAGGTTGAGGTTTAGAAAGCACAGTGGGAATAGCCAAGTATTGTTTGAAGGTCTAGAAAGCTTCTTCATAGGCATCCGGCCAAGTAAAAGTGTTGCTCTTTTTTAGGAGCTGGAAGATTGGGATGGAATGCCTGGCGGATGTAGGGAGGAATCTAGAAAGTGCCACCAACCGCCCATTAAGTTGTTGGACCTCTTTGGCCGACTTTAGGTTGCACATGTCTATAACTGCTTGACATTTTGCTGGATTGGCCTCGATACCCCGACTTTTCAATAGAAATCCTAAGAACTTGTCGGCCTCAACCCCAAATGTACACTTCACTAGATTGAGGTGCATATTGAATTTGTGTAACCGACTAAAGATGGCATTTAGGATAGTTACATGGTCTTCTGCTCGTAGGCTCTTAGCAATCATGTCGTCCATGTAGAATTTCATGTTCTTCCCAATCTGATCTTCGAAAACAATATTCATCATTCTCTAATATGTGGCCCGCGGTTTTCAGACCAAAAGGCATGACCATGTAGCAGTAGGCCGCCTTAGGTGTAATGAAGGCGGTTTTGTCTTGATTTAGGAGATATATAGGTATCTGATTGTATCCAGAATAAGCATCCATAAATGATAAAAATTGATACCTAGAGGAGTTGTCCACAAGATGATCAATATTCGGGAGAGGATACGCGTCTTTTGGACATACTTTGTTCAGATCTGTATAATCCACACACATCCGCCTTTTGGACTATGTTTGATAATTAGGTGGTGTATGCAATCTCTCGGATGAACCCGACCTCTAGAAGTTCAGAAATTTTTCGAGTAATATCGGTTGTCCTCTCGGCACCCATCTTCCTTTTCTTTTGGGCCAGTGGTCTTGCCTCTGGATTTGTTGTAAGTCGGTGACAAGCGACTGGAGGATTAATTTCATGCATGTTCGTTGCGGACCAAGCAAAAAGGTCTTTGTTGGTTTTCAAGCATTTGACTAACCGGGACAGTTGAGCTTCGTCGAGAGTGCTGCCAATATATACCAGATTTTATTTTGAGGGGCCATGTTGAAGGGAGGTTTTTCCCCCTCGGGCTGAGGGTGGAGGTCTCCTTCATCTTCTCTAGCGTCTAGTTCTACCAGGTGCACGCCCCATTGTCTTTTCTTTAGGGGTGGTGGCTGCATGGAAGTGTGGTTTGGGCGGAGGCTCATATGATAATAACTTATTACGCTCTGTTGGTCTCCCTTGATAGTACATACCTGGTAGTCGGATGAGAGAAACTTCATGCATAGATGTGGGGTGGAGACTACTGCCTCGAGATGATTTAGCATTGGTCGGCTGAAGATGGCATTATAGACAAAGACACAATCAATAACCAGAAATTTAGTTTGTACGGTTCAGGTTAGGGACTACTCTCTCACAGTAAGCCATATGTCTATGTAGCCCGAGGAGTGATCCCTTGCCCAATGAAACCAACCAACTGCCCATCATAAGGCAATAGGTCCCTATCTTTGAGTTCCATTTTGGTGAACAAGTCTTGAAACATGATATCTGCCGAGCTGCCCTGATCGACAAACAACCTCCCAACCTTCTTATTATTCATTTTGGCGGTAATGACGAGGGAATCGTCATGGCCGCAGACGACACCTTCATAATCGTGATCATCAAATGAGATCGGGGTGCTGCATGATAAGCATGATAATAGCGAAGGTTCTAGATAGTTGATTGCATGACCTCCTGAACATACCTTTTATGGGTTGCCCTGGATGTATCGCCAGCGGTGAATCCGCTTGATATTGTGTTAATGTCCATTGGACTCTGTTGCCACTTGTTGTTAGGGCGGTATCGGTCTCCTCGGTCCTTGTTCGGAGGGCGTTCTTGTTGAGCCTTGGGTGGGAGCGTCTCTAAGAGGGACTGGATCGACGCGGAGGTGGTGATTGCCCGTGCCGGGCCCGAGCAATGAATTTTTGGAGCTGACCGGCTTGAATCAGGTTCTCAATAGTATCCCACAATTGGGTACTCTCTTTTGTGGCGTGTCTAAAGAAGGTGTGGAAATCACAATGTTTAGAGCGGTCCTAGGTCCCCAGCTTTCTACTCGGGTTGGGTTTGGGGAGCTGGACCAAATAAGTGGCCATAACCTCTTGCAGAATCTTGGTGCGACTGCCGTTGAGGGGGGTGTATGAAGTGTATTTGGATTTTTTGGGTTGTCGGTGTGGGTCGTCTCGAGGGTGGTCATGTGTTTTTGGCTATTTGGCTTCCCGCGAGGGGAGTTGGTATTCTCTATGCTCGAATGGTGGGCGGTTAGGATGGGTTTCCTCTAGATTAATGAATTGTTGGGCTTTGGATTGGAGCTCTTCCATGGTGAGGTCTGAGTACTTGGTCAACTCCTGCTTGAAGAGGTCGTCCTACAGTCATGTTACCAGGATATGCACTGTCACCTCCGGGCTCAAGGTACGTACATTCATGGTCTCTATGTTGAACTTGTCTAGATAAGCCTAGAGAGGTTCATGTGATTCATGCCGCATATTGGACAGGGTGTATGAGGAACAGGATTGTTCTTTTCTTGCTATGAACTGGACGTTGAATCCATTGGCAAGAGTGGCACACTGATCAATGTTATTCAGTGACAGTCGTGTAAACCACTGCTAGGCATCGTATTTTAGAGTGAGAGGAAAGGCTCGGCATATGATAGGGTCAGTCGCTCCATGGAAAAGCATTGAGGCCTCAAAGGCATCTAAATGATCTTGTGGGTTTGTGGTTCCATCATACTGGTCGATGTTGTTGGGGAGGGTTAAATGTTTAGGAAGTGATGGAGACATGATTGCTTCAGTGAAAGGGTGTCTTGCTTGTGAGGAGCTATAGTTGGAGGGATGGGTTATCTGGGTGGTGTTTGTCTTTGGGGTAGCTACAAGCCTAGAAGTTTCGGTGGATTCTGTGGAGTGTTCATCAGCAACTGGTTGTGAGGGTCTATTACTCGATTCAGGTCTGTGCTAGTGCAGTTCGGCTAGTAGTTGGGCTTGTTTTTGGATGATCTAGCCTTGAGTTTGGATCATTTGGAGAAGTTGTTGGGTAGTAGGTGCTTCTGGGGTGGGGTTGGGGGGATGACTTTGGCTGGCCTGCTGAGATGGTTGTACTAGTGCTCGAGGGTCAATAGAAGGAGTGTAATGGTTTGGGGGAATGTTTGTGTTGAGTGGTTCTGCTTGACTAGGTGGTTGAGCTTGGTTACGGGTGGTCACCATGTTGTAGGTAAGACACAGACGGCGCCAATGTTCTTTTGTATTATGAGGGAATGGTTAATGATGGATTCCCGATAGAATGCAAGAGGTTGGAGATCTTGGTCGGAGTATCGTCTGAGCCCATCGGGGGAGGTACCTGAAAAGGTTCTTCGACGATCAAGTCAGTAGAGTGTTTTAGAGAGAGAGGGTGAGTAAATAGGAGAGAAGTTAGAGCAAGTAGTAATAAGTGTATAAATAAATAGGGAATGAGAATTAATTGTACTCCTTGTGTAATCTCTTCTATTTATAGAGTTTGGGAAATACGGAGGTGGTGTCTGGCTATTAGCCAGCACCTAACGGGTACAATAGAGGTACTCTAGGTCGTCCTTGCATGCTCTACAAATATTCTCTTGTCAAGTTATCGGGGACATGCGGAATGTGCAGGCAGCGTGGCATGTGGATTATCAACTGATATTAAAGGTGAGTCAACGACGCATTGATGGTGGGGTCAGATGTGTATTAAATGATGGGTCAGAGGCATTAATATCGTGCTAGAAGCATTTGTGGTATCTATCACAAGTGGGCCCATTTGAGCCGTGCACTTACGAGATGGGGAGCATTGAACTAGATACTTGGGGTAGATTGGGAACAGCCCGGATATATCCGCGGTAGAACAAGAACAAATGTTAGCAAGAGCCCTATTCCTTTCAATTTGATTAGAACAAACATAAAAATTGAGTAGTTCCCTACTCGATCCTTTTCATTGTCATTTATTATTCAGATCTATATATGTCTATTTAATTATATATATAATTATGATATCTTTTTATCTCAAAGTAGATTTGTATCTTGTTTTGGTACATAGATAGTGCATCTTGTTGAAACAACTTATCTAATATTATAATTTTATATTTTTCAATTGTTTTTATTAGTTATTTAATACACTTTTCTACAAATGATTTACTATCACAATGTGTATATCATTTCATATATCATTAATTCTTTATTCTTATCATATATACATATGTGTAAATGGTTAACAAAATATTTACATACATATTATTTTATATGTCAAATTACATATTCATAATAATAAGAAATATTGATAAGACTTTATCTAAAAGATGAACATATTATATTTAGTCGAGTTGAATTAAAAAGCTAGCTCGATTGACATTTGGGGACAAAATAACTTTCGGTTCTATGATGAAATTCAGGCTCAAAAAATAATTCGATTAATATTTAGGGTCGAGTAAGGAACAAGCCTACCCAAACCAACCCAATTGATACTCATCCCTATTAACCATTAATTAATAATATATTAATGACTTCAATTAAATTGGTTTATTTCAAATGAATGATAAGATTATAAGAATGTGATTTTTTTTTGTTACTAACAACCGTACTCCTTACCTTTTTGGGTAAGAAATTAATCCATTTTGGAGTTCATGACTGCCGTTCCTAATAAATGTTACTCTCAGAAATCGAACACTTGACCTTAAGAATATAAAAAAGTCTTATATCATTAACCTAAGGACTTGTTGGTATAAGAATGTGATTGACACAATGTAATAATTTCTGCTTTCCGCTCAATGGGAAAGGTCAATGAAAATTTCAGTCTAACAATAGTTGAAGTTACAAGGAATACAACACGAGATCATTGACAAGAGTCATGACTCATGAGGCTAACAGAAAAATAACAATGAATTCTTATCAACCGCCAACTGTGAGGAAAACATTGTGAGAGCTGTTGTAATTAATTTCCGTTGGAATTTATTGATTATATCTGTCATATGATTCATATTATAGGAATCTTACACACTATACATACTAGATTTAGAACCCCCACAATTATTCTTCATTCATTGGGCCACACAATCCCACCCTCCACCCAATTAAAACTATATCATTTAATTATAAAGTAAAAGATTAATATTTTTATATTATTTTTAAGTTTGATTAGCAAAAGATAAAGATACAAAATTTTCTTAAAACAAACAATCCTTGATCGAATCATACGTGTCCCTCTCTTAAGTCCAAAACCAAACAAATACATGCAAGCCATTTAAGTGAACTAAACCAAGGAAGTTTTTAATAGTTGTTCTGGTTGTAATTTTAAAGATTTCCAAAATTTTAATATTATGAACTATTATGTGTATATACTTTTGATGTGGTTACTATTACAGTTCAGTTTCAGTAACTCCAAGAACTTTTTACATTAATGATTTCTGATCAAGATTTAACACCTTGAAAATTGTGTGCCTACCTCTCGTTCATTCATACAAATACTTCATCCCAAAAAATCTAAAGTAAATTACACTGACATCCCCTGAGTTTTAGTGAAATTATATAAACTACCATTCATTTTTTTACACTTACATAAATATTCCCTAATTTTTATACTTTCATTACACTGATCACCCCTGCATAAAAATAAGTGTAATCTTTTAAACAAAAAATGTGATAAATACAATTAAGTTAAACAAAACATGATATATTTTGTAGACAAGTCTAAATAATATACAAATCAATGTATCTTTATTATTTTTTGTTATAATATGTATCAACAATTCTAAAGAAATATTGTTTAAATCACTTTTATAATATAGTGTAACAAACTAAAAATAATAAAGAGGTATTGACTCATATATTATTTGGACTTGTCTCCACAATATATCATGTTTAACTTAGTTGCATCTATTACATTTTTTGTTTAAAAGATTACACTTATTTCTTATGCAGGGGTGATCAGTGTAATGAAAGTAAAAAAATTAGGGGAGTTTTATGTAAGTATAAAAAAATGAAAAGTAGTTTATGTAATTTCACTAAAACTCAGGGTGTAAATATAATTTACTCAATAATCTATATACCCTTACTTTTGGAAAATAATATTTCACTAACTAATATAAAAATATTAGTTTTTATTTTTAGGAAATTTTTTATTTAAATTACATTTTTTTAATTGATCAGCACAAAAAATTGGGATAAACTTAAGAGAACAGATCTATGTTCATTGTGTTCATGAACTCATTTGTGAAGTAAGAGATAAAGGGATAATAGTAATAATAATACAAAGTTTAATATTTATTAGTAAAAAAATTTACACATAATCAATATCTATTATTTATTTGTATAAATGATACAATAATATATATCATATACTGTCATATATTTTTTTCTTCATAATAATATTAACTAAGGTTAAGAATCATCATCATCCTACATTCCTACGTATTCTTTTGAACCCATTTTAACCAAGACTTCCCACAACCGTTGGATCTCTCCGAAGACATCATCAGACGGTAGCCTGAACCTGCAGCAAGGGCACGTGTTCCTCTTCCTCAGCCAAGGCAATATGCACATCCAATGAAACAAGTGCTGACATGGCAATTCGCACACATCTCTTCCTACTCTCATCTCTTCTTTGCATATCACACACTCTTTCCCACCCACCACCACCTCCACTGCCGGCAGAGAAACCACCGTAGACGCTGCCGCCGCCACCTCCTTCCCTCCACCACCACAACCCAATGCTTCCACCGTCCTCCAGCACCGGGCCACCATCTCAATATAAGGGATCAATATTGTCCCTACACATGCTGCAATGGGTGTGACTGAAGAACAAGAAAGTTTCAACAAAGTATGAGAGTAGTACTTGCACATGTTCACCCTCCATTCTGAATAGGGTGCATCCAAAGCTTCTGGGTTGTGTCTGTTTGTGTCACAGAACAAGAGTAGTAGTAACACAGCATCAAGCCCACGCTGCCTGATTGCGGCTGACAAAGGCGGCGGTGGCGATGGTGTGAGATGTTGGGTGAGGTGGTGGAGAGATGAGAGGAGGTGGCGGGCAATGAGGAGGGTCTTTTGGGGGAGGGAGAGTGTGTTGAGATGATGAAGGGTTAAAGAGAAAAGGGTTGGGGAAGAGAGGAGGAACGAGAGGCGGCGATGGTGGTGGTGGGTGGCTGAGAAGATGGTGTTTGTCAGATTTGAGAGATGAGAAGGTGTGAGAGTGGAGAGTGCATCCATGATGGCTGCTGTTGTTTCTTCCATTATGGGATCATGTGATTGCCACTTAGGCTTTTTAGATAGGAATGTAAATAAGATGCCTCACTTTTTGTGTATTATTGTGTTCTAATTCAATGAAAAATTGATATATATTTCAAAAGAAAAATATAAAATATAAAACAATATTTTCGTATTTTTGGGTGAGATATGATTAGCTTGAGACATGAGTTTAAAAAGTTTTAGAGAGAGAAGATCTAGGTTTTTCTAGATAATGCACTAATGGATATCATTTGGCATGGTCATTTGTTCACTAAATCCAATTAAAAAAATGACACTTCATTAAAAAATAATATTATAAAAATATAAACTAACATTTTTATATTATTTGTTGAAATTTGATTGGTTAGGAATATAAAGAGATGATTTTTGTAGGACATGTTTGAGGTATGTGGCTTTTTATGTACATATGGGTTTGGGATTTAGTAATTTACTGATTCATCCATCAGGTTGAAGGTTTTAAGTTTAAGAAGTTAAAAATAGAAATATAGAACGAAAAAATGAGTAAATGATAAGGGTACAATTGAAAAGAGTAAAGTATGAATTGAAAATGAACATGAGATATGAACGAGGGGGGAGGGAGATATGAAGGGCGGGGAGGGAGATATGAAGGGCGGGGAGGGAGTATTTTAGTAGATTATTACTACTACATAGTTTTTACACTTTTTCCTTTTAGGTCGGTCACTGGTCGATATGTATTTATTTAGTAATTTTATCAATGTTTTAAATTGTTGTTGTAATTGTATTAATATTGTAAATAATATGATTGTGGTTATTACATATGTTGTGATGTGTATTACGGTCGTTACAGTGTGAATTATTTTATCATTAAAAAAATATTTTGAAATCGGATGCGATTGCAACCCGATACAACTATGCTGCAACCTAATACGGTCATATCATTGTGATTCAAAATTATACTATAATTAAAGTGTGATGCGATTGTGGTAGTCACCACAATCACAATATTGCAACAGTCATCACAATTACAATATTACATCAGTTACCACAACTGCAATATTACGCAATCACTCCAACCACGATATTGCAGCCACTATTTAAATTATTTTTAACAGTTATTTTATAGTATGGTCATGGATAAAAAAATTATATATTATTTTATCCAAATAAAATAAAATATTTTTTAATGCTATATATAAATCTATGAGCTTATTTCAACAACTCTGGTACCGAATATAATATTATATTTGGAACTTACAAGAAATATTTTCTACTTGATTGGTGTGCTTGACTTTCTACTTCATCTTTCTACACGTCTATTACATCAAGATTCACAATGATTTGACTTTATACCAGGAGTAATAGTGGAGATTACTCTTTTTTTAACCACCACTTTTGGGTACTCGAATCCTTTATTTTTTAAACATTCAATGTACAAATTTCATAAATTAAAAAAAGAATCTGAAATATTATTAATTTTAAGAAAATAGAATTAACATCAATTTCTTAATAGGGGAATAGAAAAGTCATGAAAGAACAATTAATATCTACCTTCCTAAGTAATAGATAAAATAAAACATTAATATTTTTCAAAAAGTCATAAAAGAAAGTATTACTAAGAAACAAAGAGTGGCAACATATTTTTAAAAAAATCTAATTATAGTATAATGTATAAATTAAAGGAAAGTAACCACACTTTCATGTAGGAATATATATATTTTATTTTCCATCCAAATATGATACAATATGAGAAATGGTACCCACAAAACACATATATTCTCTTCAACATCAGTTCCCTTTCTCTTTATTCTGAACAATTAAAGGAAATTAATGTGTAGGAGTCTACGCAGTTCCAGTTTTAACAGCGAAACAAATATAATCGAATCAAACTAAACGACAAAATATGGTTCAGTTCGGTTTTGTGGTTTGGTTCAGTTTTTTTCCGGAACTATTTAAGTTTGGTTCATGATTTAGGAAATTTAGAAACTGTTGGAATCGAACCGAACGAAAATGATTTATTTTTATTTTTTCATTGGAATGGCTAAGATTTGAAGTTAGATGGTAAGATAAAATTAGGATTATCAACATCTATAGGCTATAATACCACATGCCTCTTCATTAAGGAGTGTTTTAGATTTAACAAGCAAATAAAAATAAATAAAAATATTTAGGACTAAAATGAAAGACGACAATCTTACAATCTCATAACGAGTTACATAGCTTTTTACTCAATGAATTAGCTTGCATGCTTTATATATGGCAGTGGACATCAGTAGCAAAAGCCACAAAAATACTCAAACTTAAGGGAATAATATTCCTGTTTCAGAACTCTGTTCACTGTTCAAAAGTTCACATACCCGCTTTTAGTTGTTTTGACGGTTATTGAGTTCACATACCATGTATGTTTTAGTGTTTTGTGTAATATAATTAGATTCAGATTTGTTTGAACTTTGTATTAGTTTTTTTTGTAAAATATATGGATGTGATTTATTTTGTTTTGTGATATAGAATTATGTATTTGAATTGTAGTTTAAATCCATAAATAGTGTTTCATGGAATACACTTTGAACTGATAAAAGAATCTTTTATAAGAATGAGAAAACCGCACAACCGAACCGTTCATTGATGGTTTGGTTCGGTTCCTACAATAAAATTTATGATTAATTGAAGAAAATCGAACCGTATCTTTTTGTTCGGTTTGGTCACTAAATTGTACCAAAAATCGAACTAAACCAAACTTTTACACCCCGAGTAATATGTATGCACAAATAATATAAAGATCTATACACAATTAGTATGTCATTCACCATTTATTTGCATTACTTTTATTTAAAAGTCAATGATGATGATACAAAATGAATGGTAAATGATATAATGATAATGTAAAAAACTCTTACAATATTAGTGTATACATCTTTTTTCACTTCAAAAATTATCGCTCTTAATAATGTAATGTAAATCATTAATAAAGGAATCCATGAATGAGAAGATGTAGTATATGATTTTTATTGAATGATTGAATTAATTACAAGAGATGTGGCTCATATGATATATATATATATAGCCTAGATTGCTTGCGGAAGAAGCAATGCAACAAACTTAACAAACTTGTAACAACTAACTAACATATTTAACATATGCTAAAAATGAATATTACTCTGCTACTAAAACTAATCTTAAGTAAAGGAAAATGATACACAAATGACTAATTTAGGGGCACCAAGATGCATTCTGATGCAACAGAAAAGATGCGTGAAGTGATGCAGATTGGTGCGCCAAGGATGCGTGTTGATGCGCCATGGTGAGTGATGTAGATTGTTGCGCCAAGGATGCGTGCTGATGTGCCCCAAGGATGCGTGCTGATGCGCCATGGTGTGAGCTGATGCGCCAGGTTGGCTCAGTCATGTTTTGCCTCCTCGGTCAGAAATCTTCGGTCAGGTGCTCCTGCCTTGTTCGGTCATGATGCATCAGAAAGGCTTGGTCATGGTCAGGAATGTGGCTTGGTGAAAAGCAACCTGTTGCAATGAGAAAAGTGCATCATGCCTAAAAGACATGTGCAAGGAACATAAATGAGATTTAATACCCCCTCCCCCTCAAGATGAAGAGTAGATATTTGCTACTCCAAGCTTGCTCAACAGATGAGAGAATGATTTTGGTTCAAGAGGTTTAGTTAGTAAATCCGAAAGTTGTTCATCAGTAGTAATAGGAAGCAAATGAAATAGATTATGTTGAAGTCTCTCTCTAACAACATGACAATCAATCTCTATATATTTAGTTCTTTCGTGAAAAACAGCATTGACTACAATGTATCTAGTAGATGTACTATCACAGTAGAGAAGTGCAGGTTTCTTAAAAGAGACTTGAAAATCATGAAGAAGATAAGTAAGCCATTGGATTTCACATGATGCAATGGCAAGGGCACGGTATTCAGCCTCTGAAGAGGAACGAGAAACTGTGTTTTGTTTCTTAGATTTCCATGAGACTAAGGAATTACCTAAGAACATTAAATAGCCAGAGATTGATTTTCTAGTATCTAGACAAGTTGCCCAATCTGAATCAGAGAAGGCTTTGATTTGTGTAACAGAATTAACAGGATAGAATAGACCCTGCCCAATAGTACCCTTTATGTAACGAAGGATACGGGTCATGGCTTTGTGATGATTAATGGTAGGGGCAACCATAAATTGACTAAGTTGTTGAATAGAAAAGCTTAAGTCAGGACGAGTATTAGTAAGGTAAAGGAGCCTACCCACCAATTGTCTGTATAAAACAGGGTCATTGTATGGAGCACTATCATGTTGGTGTAAAGAAGTGGTTTTAACCATAGGGGTGCACACAGGTTTGGAGGTGAGAAAATCAGTGTCCTTAAGGAGATCAATGGCATACTTTCGTTGACATAGGGAAATGCCTTGTTTAGTTCTGGCAACCTCAAGGCCCAAGAAATATTTTAAGTTGCCTAAATCCTTAATTTTAAATTTGTTGTCAAGGTGAGTTTTGATAGATTCGATTTCAAGAATGTCATTACCAGCTAGGATTAAGTCATCCACATAAATCATTAGAGCAGTGAAGTGGTTAAGAGTAGTTTTGGTGAACAATGAATGATCATGAGATGATTGCTTGTATCCCAAGCTGTGTAGGTGGGAGGATAGTTTGGCAAACCATTGTCTACTAGCTTGTTTTAAGCCATAAAGAGATTTGTTTAGTTTACAGACTTGGTTAGGTTTTGTACAAGGGACCCCTTGAGGTAAGGTCATGTAGACTTACTCATCAAGGTCACCATGGAGGAATGTGTTGTTCACATCCAGCTGGTGTAAGGTCCAACCTTGAATGGCAGCTAGAGCTAAAAGCAATGTGACAGTGTTGAGCTTAATAACAGGAGCAAAGGTTTCATAGTAATCTAATCCTTCGATTTGATTGTAACCTTTGGCCACAAGACGGGCCTTGTGCCTTTCTATGCTACCATCAGAGTGAAATTTAAGTTTGTAGACCCATTTGGAACCTATGGCCGTTTTATGAGGGGGCAAGGTGACAATGGTCCAAGTGTTATTGTGATGTAAGGCTTCTAATTCATTATTCATGGCATGGACCCATGTAGGGGATTTAGCAGCCTGAGTGTAGGTTTTAGGTTCAACAGAAGTGGTGATAGATAAAGTATGATGCAATTGTGTGTTGGACAAAGATTTATAGGAGATGACATGATGAAGAGGATGTTTAATGGTGATAAGTGGTGTTGGGTGAGGTTGTCAATAGGGCGCAATGGTAATCATGAAGATAGTTAGGCAAGTGATGAGTTCTCTGAGACCTTCTAACAGGAATTGGGTCAGGGGTGGTAACAGGGGTGGGGGAAGTGGGAATATGTGTGTTGGAGTCAGGGATGTGAGAAGTTTGTTAGGTTGTATCATGGTCAAGAAGGATCATAGGGGAGTGGCTGACATGGATGAGGGAGAGGGGCATGCTGGTAGGTTTGTTTTCTTTGTAAGGGAATATATCCTCATGAAAGATAACATTTCTTGAGAGGATGATGTTTCTTGAAGAGAGGGCATATAGCAGGAAACCTTTAGTTCCTATTTTGTAACCCAAGAAAACGCATTTTTGTGCTCTTGGATCTAGTTTGCTTCTTTGATTGGTAAGGGTGGATGCATAAGCAAGGCACCCAAACACCCTAATATGAGTGAGGTCAGGTTGTTTGTTCAGTAAGGCAGTGTAAGGAGATTGGAAGTTTAATGTAGGTGTGGGTAATCTGTTGATCAAGTGAACATAGTGTTTCACAGCATAACCCCAAAAAGACTTGGGTAGACCAGCTTGGAATAGAAGGGACCTTGTTGTGTTTAGGATGTGTCTATGTTTTCTTTCCACCACATAATTTTGCTGTGGTGTTTCTACACAAGATCTTTGGTGGATCACACCTAATTGGTCACAGAAGTTTGGCATTATGAACTCAGGTCCATTGTCAGTCCTAATCACTTTGATGGTATTGGAGTATTGAGTCTTAACAAGTTGGAAGAAATTATGGACAAGGTTCCTGGTTTGAGCTTTATTAGCCATGAGGTAAATCCAAGTGTGTCTTGTGAAATCATCAACTATGGTTAAGAAATATCTCTGGCCATGTATGGTTTGCTGACTAAGAGGACCCCAAATGTCCATGTGTATTATATCAAAAGGCTTATGAGTTTGAGTAATACTCTTAGGGAAAGGGAGCCTAGACTGCTTAACAATATGACAAATATCACAAACCAAATTCGTATCATATTTCACAAATGGTAATTGTTTGCTTATACATTGTAAAACAGGAAGAGATGGGTGTCCTAGCCTAAAATGCCAAGTATAAAAAACAGAGGCATGTTTATTTAGGGAGCTAATGGTATGAGGTGACTGATTATTAGTCCTATCAACCTTGTTCAAAATGTATAGACTGTCACAAGCTTCAGCAAGTCCAATCGTCTTCAAGGAAATCATATCTTGAATGAAACAAAATTTTCTATCAAAAACAAGTTTGCATTTTAGGGAGCAAACAAGCTTATGAATAGAAATCAAATTATACTTGAAACTAGGAATGTATAAGACATCATAGAGGACGAGTTTGTCAGTTAGGTTGATAGTGCCTGAAAGCTTAGTAATTATAGTGGTGCTATTAGGAAGTTTAATCAGGATAGGTTTAATGTGATTGAGGTTTGTAAAACATGAGGCATTGTTACTAACATGGTCAGTGACTCCACTATCAATAACCCAAGAATTGTAAGAAATGTTGTTACCTGATATAGCAGGCTGATCATCATGGATCAGTTCATGGCTAATCTGATTGACTCTATGATCATGATTGGTGTCTATTTGCAGTGGTTTCTCTGGTTGGTAATTCTTTTCTATAGATCCTTCTTCAACTCTTCTCTCCTTTACTTCTTGGTTGGTAGTCATGCTGTTGATGGCTCCACTTTCTGGCTTGGATTTGAACCTGAAGTTGGGAGGGAACCCATGCTTGAAATAGCATGTTTCATCAGTGTGGCCTCCTTTTCCACAAAAACTACAAATTTTGTTGTTTGAAGATGGATTTTTCCCAATAATTCCACTCCAAGTGTTCCCTTGGTATCATTTTGACACTCTGTTGTTGTTGTAGCTAGAATTGCCTTTAACAGCGTTCCTATTTCCTTGGTTTCTCCAAGATTGGTTTGAATTGAAGGAATTGATGGTGTTCTTGTTGTCTCCACAGCTTGCTCCCTCATGTTGTCTTTCTTGTTGAAGAACCATTGAAAATACTTTGTTCATGGTGGGTAGTGGTTCCATTAAGAGTATTTGTGCCTTTACTGTGTCATAATGATCACTGAGTCCTTTTAAGAAGCACATGATGTATTCAGATTCCCTATAATTCTTGTTTATCTTTGTCATATTGCAGCTACACCTTATATCACAAGTGCATCTTGGTATAGGCCTTAGATCTTCCAATTCATCCCATGAGGTCTTTAAGTCAGTGTGAAAAGTTGATACATCCTTTTCTCCTTGCTTCATGGAGTGTATTTCTTGTAAAAGATCAGAAGTTCTAAAATGATCTCCCTTTGAGAATCGTTCTTTCAAATCTTCCCAGAGGTCTTGAGCATTGTCTATGTAGACAATGCTCTATGCTATTGACTGTGTTAGCGACTTAGTGATCCAAGAAATCACCATGGTGTTGCATCTGTCCCAAGCATTATAGCTTGGATCTAATTCTCTTGGAGCTTGTATCCTGTCATCTACAAATCTGAATTTGTTCTTTGACGAAAGGGCTCTCTTCATAGATCTTGACCATGAATGGTAATTCTTTCCATTCAGTGGTGGAGAGACTAATGTGAACCCTGGGTTTTCTCCTGGGTGCAAGTAGTAAGGGTTTGTTGGATTTTGCGCAGTATCCATAGCTTGGTATGGATGTTGGATCTCATCAGACTCGGTGTCCATGATGAAGATAATTTTGAAGAAGAAGAAGAATAGAAGAAGATTGTGTATTGGATTAGTCTTAGCAGCAGAGCTCTCATTAAGAGAGCTCTGATACCATAAAGGAATCCATGAATGAGAAGATGTAGTATATGATTTTTATTGAATGATTGAATTAATTACAAGAGATGTGGCTCATATGATATATATAGCCTACATTGCTTGCGGAAGAAGCAATGCAACAAACTTAACAAACTTATAACAACTAACTAACATATTTAACATATGCTAAAAATGAATATTACTCTGCTACTAAAACTAATCTTAAGTAAAGGAAAATGATACACAAATGACTAATTTAGGGGCACCAAGATGCATTCTGATGCAGCAGAAAAGATGCGTGAAGTGATGCAGATTGGTGCGCCAAGGATGCGTGATGATGCGCCATGGTGAGTGATGCAGATTGTTGCGCCAAGGATGCGTGCTAAGGATGCGTGCTGATGCGCCCCAAGGATGCGTGCTGATGCGCCATGGTGCGAGCTGATGCGCCAGGTTGGCTCAGTCATGTTTTGCCTCCTCGGTCAGAAATCTTCGGTCAGGTGCTCATGCCTTGTTCGGTCATGATGCATCAGAAAGGCTTGGTCATGGTCAGGAATCTGGCTTGGTGAAAAGCAACCTGTTGCAATGAGAAAAGTGCATCATGCCTAAAAGACATGTGCAAGGAACATAAATGAGATTTAATAATTAATGTTTCAAAACTCCTACACATTCTATGGAGAATGAATACATTAGACTGCATATATAACCTTCAAATAGTTATTATTTTGGGCAGTAGAAAGTCTTGCAATAATGTGGAAGAACTAACCATGGTGTGAACACTTGGTGTGATATAGATTGAAGTGATAGCTTTTGTCCACATGTTAATGTCTAGTGCAAGCACATTGCTGACTCCTATGCTTTTCTCAATGTTTATCGACCAATTTCATTATTGGCAATGAAACAAACACAAGAGAAAGTTCCAACATTGGTCCATGATCCGTGGTTGTTCCTCTTGTCGCCTATAAAATACAGCTAATAATGCAACTCTAAGATGAAGAACTAGTAGACATCTCTATCAATCTTCATTTACATACACACATGACACATGCTAATTTCTCGTTGCACATACTGTTCCTAATCCCCACCATTTTGGCAACCTTGCAAATTACTTCATGTATTGAATATCGCATTTGGACAAAATATTATAACATTATTGTACGAGTAATGTTATATCTTCCTACTAATCCTTGTATTGAGAGGAAAGTGACACATTTAACTTATAAACCAATCATTAATAAATAAAGTTACATTGTGACATCACTTTTTGTGGTTAGGAAGATTAGTAGGAAAATATATCATTTTCCTTATTATAATATAAGAGGAATAAATATAAATATAAATATATGCACTGACAATATAAAAGTTTTATACACTGTTACTGTATCCATCATTCATCTTTAATCATCATTAAACTCTTAAAAAATACAAATCAATAATAATTGATTGATGATGTGTATAAATCTTTATTTATAAATGTTAGACTCATAATACAGTGCCCCAGTAAACACTCTGTTATGGAGAAAGAGTGCAATTTCTGTGACAAACCAAGATATGATTAAAGGAAAATATATTTTACTGATATCGAATACTTTACAAGTAAGAACAACTTTCGAGACAGGAATGGGGTAAAGATATAAAAAGAAAAAGGAGGAGGCAAGAGACGAGCCCCACAAAATAGAAAGGCTATTAAAATGAAACAATTATACTTTGTTAAATTACAGCTGGTTGTATCAAAAGCAATCCCCAATACATTCCAAATCTCATCTCACCAATTTGATGATCTCCAAAAAAATCATATACGTGGAGCCATTCTCAATAGAAAGTGTCCCTTGTGTTCCAGCTTTAAACAAAATATTAGGAGCCCATCTCATCATTTCATACCACATCAAACCTAGTGGCATAAATGTGAACACAGAATGGGAAAAAAGCTGAATTCCTTCTGAAGTTGGGGATCCTAATATCCTAAGAATGTAGTTTGTATTACTATCAATCCAGCTACTTAAAAGACGGGAAACTTGTAAATAAACGAGGGTTTTAACATGGAGATCACATTATGTAATTTGGCCGCAACATCTTGATTGCAGTAGCCATCATAGTCGCATCAAGCCACAATAGCAGACCACACCACAATTGGGTTCATGAGGCCGTAATGCAACTGCAACCATAACCACTATGAATAAAACAAAGATAAAACCTTCAGCCCTATTCTACCTAAAAGAAAAATGATTATACGCCCTGTTGGAGCTGTGTTTCTAGTACCCTGGTTACCTTCTTAGGAGTAAAATCAATAATTAGTTCAGTAGGCTTAAATTTTCTATTGACTGTTGACAGAAAAGAGAGCGCATAGCTAACGCCTAACACATAGTATCTAGTAAAGCTTGATATTTATGCTGATTAATGAGATACACGTGCTATTAGTTTCTGCATCTGAGAAGTTGAGCGGTTTTCAGTTTTCTCGGCCGTATAAGAGGTGAGTTATCTACTTTACATCAACACGGATAACCATGTGTCATTGATAACTAAGAGCATTCTCATAATCTAACTCTTCCCGCAAATTATATTCTTCTTCCCTCATCAAACCAAGCAATCCTTCCAACAATGCATAAATCTCATCCGATCTTTCATTTGATACATCTTTGGCAATGAAGCTTAGTAATCCTGAACTTGTTTCAATCCAGCTACTTCCCCGGATCTTCTTTAACCCAATTTCATTCATTCTTTCCCTAACATTATCAGCTTCTTCCCACCTCCCAGCATGTGAATATAAATTTGCCATAATTATGTAATTCCCAGTATTTTCAGGTTCAATCTCAAACAAATGATCACAAACAAACTTTCCCATTTCAACATCACCATATACAGAAGCTCCATGTAGCAAAGCACCCCAGACTTTAGCACTAGGCTCAATTGGCATTTTATTAATAAATTCTGCAGCATCTGATAGCTTTCCAGCTCGACTGAGAACACCAACCATGCAAGCATAGTGCTCCACTAAGGGCTGAATGCCATATTTAGAGGGCATCTCATTGAATATATCCCAAGCTTCATCTACCAATCCAGAATGAGCACAAGCCGTTAACACTGATGTTAATGTTACAGGGTCAGGTTGAATTCCTTTGTTTAGCATCTGACCATACAGAGCAAGTGCCATGTTAGCATCTCCATGAGCAGCATAAGCAGAAATAATTGCTGTCCAAATTACTAAGCTCCTACTTTGTGGTTGATCAAATATCTTCCGTGCTCCACGAATAAACCCCAACTTCGCATATGTATCAATAATGGCCGTTGCAACATAAATATTTTGATCATAACTTCTTTTGATAGCATAACCATGCACCTCTTTTCCTCCTCTCAGGTTCGAGAAGTACGAAAATGAAGGAAGAATACTAGCAAGTGTGACAGCATTGGCTCTAGAACCAGAATATTGCATTTCACGAACCAAATTAACAGCACCTTCATACCGGTTATTTTGAACCATACCAGAAATCACAGCATTCCATGTACTTAATCCAGCACTTTCCATTTCTCGGAAAACAGCCATGGCTTCATCGACAAACCCATAAACCATGTATCCTGAAATAACCGAGCAATAAGTAACCTCATCCTTTTCACTCATTTCATCAAACAACTCCCGAGCATACTCCAAACTACCACATTTTGCGTACATAGAAATCACAGCATTGCAAAGTGATACATCCATCTCAATTCCACTCTTGTTCACCAACCGATGAACATCCATTCCAAACACAAGATCCTTAGACTGTCCACATGCCTGCATTACACTAACAACAGTAACCGCATTAGGCATAACCCCTGCCACAGACAACATATCTAAATACATCCTCTTACACTCATCATATAACCCACTCTGAGAATAACCCGCAATCATCGAGTTCCACGACACGATATCTCTCTCCAGCATTTCATCAAACACCTTCCTTGCAAGTGAAATCTCATCACACCTGGAATAACACATGACCAACGCGTTGAGAACATAAATATCATACCCCAACCCACGTTGAAGAATAAAACACTGAACCTGTTTTGTCAATTTAGAGTTACAAAGTGTCGCGGATAGCGCTTTCAAGACGCAAGTTACAGTGAAGTTATCAGTAGACACGTTTTTATTGCTGGCAAAATCAAACGAGGAAAATAGGTTGAGCGCGTGGCGGAACATGTTATTGAAGGAGTAGCCG
Organism: Lupinus angustifolius; assembly: GCF_001865875.1. NCBI lineage: Eukaryota > Viridiplantae > Streptophyta > Magnoliopsida > Fabales > Fabaceae > Lupinus > Lupinus angustifolius. The sequence continues at coordinate 11,208,267 of NC_032028.1, read as the reverse complement.
AAAAGCATGGCATTGAAGGAGAAAGAGTTTTTGTGAGGAATTGCGTCGAACACATGGCGCGCTTGTTGTGTGTGGTTTGATTTGGAGTAGAGTGTGATAAGTTTTGAGGCGAGGAAATTATCAGGTGTGATTGAGAATAGGAAGAGGCGCGCGTGAAGCTGCTTGCCCTGGAGAAGAAGGCGGCGGTTGGTGCAGTGTTGAATGGCGGAGCCATAGGCGGAGCAGTCGAGACCGCCGCCGTGAGTTTTGAGGAGGGCATGAAGGATGTTAGAGTTGGCGGCTGATTTTGGTGTTTGAATGTTTACCGCCAATAGCGGCTTCTTCATCCTCATTCATTTATTTCGTGAGCCGTTTTTCTTTGTGTTTTATTTGTTCCTCGTTCAAATTTAGAGGAGAGGGAGAGGTCTCGGCCTAGTGGTGGATGTTTTTTATACTTCCTTTTTTTATTAAACTTGCTTTACTTTTTTTATCAAAGGGTTTTATAACTCACATTAAATTTGAGGAAAGAAGTAATAGCAATATGGGTTTAATGATATCTTTGGTTTAGAAGTGGAAAATGAAAGGAGAAAAGATGGAAAGAAAGATTTGGATATAGAGAAAATTGTGAGAAACAGAGTAAACTTTATGAATTGTTTGATAGAAGTGGTATATAAAAATTAATTTGAAGCGAAGTGAATTTTTTTTTCATAGTAGATAATTAGATCTCTAAAAACAATATTAAGTTATAAATAAAATAAGGGTATTTTAGTAAATATATATTTTCACTCATCCACTTCACTTTCTCCTCATTTGAGGAAAGAAAAGTACTCCCACTTTTTATTTTGTTCTTACATGTTTCTCTTGTATCAAACTATACTAGAGAAATACAAATTTTCTCCTCTAACTCTCTCTCACTTTTTTCTTTCTTTTCATACTCTTCTATATCAAATGGAGTCAAATGAATAACAAAGATACACTGAAAGTTTGAGAGAAGAGGAAGAAAAAAGAGATACATTAGAGAGATTCCTACTTTACCTCCTTTGGTTATGAAGAGAAATAGAGGAGATAAAGAAAAAAAAACTAGTAGGTTCCATTGAAAATGATTTCTTCAAAAAGTAGAGAAGAAAATGGTGCGAACTAACATAACTTACCACGTTAACAAGTTTGCCCCTATATTCATTTATCACCAGCACTTACAGATTTTGAACCATGCCAGAAATCACTTATATAATACGGCCTTCAAAAAATTACATCCTCTATATAATATTCAAACTGTAAAAACAAAAAACTAAAATTAATAAACTTAAATTGAGGTATCCTAATTTTAAGCCACGGTAAGTTATATATACTTAATTTAGGGCACTTACAAATATATGATAAAAAAAGTTATAATTATTAAAAGAGATGTACAAACAATTAACTAAAAAACAACACTTAAGTTTAATAATAATAATATTATATATATATATATATATATATATATATATACAATAAATTTAAAAATGTTATTCAATAATTAATCATATTTTTATTATCAATTTTTACATAATATTATTTCTCTACTCTTGTTTTCTATTCAACCAAACAAACTAGAGAGAGAAGAAAACACTTACTTCTCTTATGTTTCTCTTCTTAGTCTATTATATCAATTAATATCAAATTTTATTCTAATTCTCATATATTTCATTCTCTCACTATCTTGCTTACATATTTCTCTCACACTCTTCTAATTTTCTCACATATTTCTCTCTTTATATGGAATATAAATGTCTGCTCATTCTTTATGTTGATTTTTATTTAGATGAAGACATAAAGAACTTGTGACCTAGTTCGATTTGCTTGATTTATATTAAGAAATCCGATCAAAGTTTATATGCAGTTTCAGTTCAGTTCGACCCATTTTTTTAATAAAACAATAACAAGTCTAACACACTTTCAAAATATCAAGTTCACATACAAAGCATGTGTATTTTAAAATAATAAGTTTAGTATGTTTTTAAAGTATCAAATTCATATAAAGGTCATTAAACCTACTAAGACTCTTGGTACCTAGTGTAATACACACAAACATTTAATTAAATACATATAAGATTCATTTGAACTAAAAATAAGAACGACAAAAAAATATAATCACGAAAAATAAAACACGAGGAAAGCAACACCAATAACACAAAGCATAATTGTAGTAGCAAAATGTTAACTAATAAGTAATAACACTTTTAATAATTAGAAAATACGAAAATGTACATTTTAGATTGTCAATTGCAATATTCATTCAAATCAGAAATGAAATAATCTTCAATTTTGTATATATATAATTAATATTGGTCCGAATTAGTTTCTAAATTGGAACCAAAAACTTATCCAGGCTGATCGGTTCTCTAAAACCAAGTCCAATATAATCAAAACAATTCAATTTTTGTGGTTTCAGTTTTTTTGAATTAATTTTTGGTTTATGTTTTGATTGGTTTAGATCTAAACGCTCCTAATTGAATGTGCACATTGTAGGTTGAATATATATGTTGACTGTAATAATGTGTTGGTGTAATTAAAGTGTACATTTGTTACAGAGAAAAGTTCACAAAACCCCTCTTAAATTTTATGTGTTTTGCAAGTAGACACTGTAAAATATTTTTTTCTTCCTAATTGCTCCTTAAATTTTATCTATTAGTAAAATTGGTCCTTATATATACAATTTTAAATTACAAATAATGAAATTGAAGTTAACATATTAGATGATGTAACCATTCATCAAACTCTTATTAATTCCACTATTTTGATAGCACATAGGGCTGCAATGATGCAAAATATGCAAGAAAATTTGCATCTATTATATCATGGGATGAATTCAAGCAGAAAAAGAGATGTCTTCTCAACTATAGCAATTATAGCTATTTATATACACGTGATTTTCTATAATTACACATATGTAATGATGCTTTGATCTTTTATTTTCCTTGACCAAACAATCATATGATTTTGTAGCCTTACTTTAATCTTTTTGATCGGTCCCATAGTAGAGATTCCATGGAATGGGAACTTATTGAGAATGTGATAGGGAGTAACCCTAGCCGAGGAAATTTGGAAATTTTTTAGTTAATTTGCAATCAGCTAAAAGAGAAAAGTGAAAATAACTCTTAAAAGGAGTAGAAACTTTTGTGAAAAAGGATGTTAAGGTTTATGAGTACATGAATGTCTCATAAGACTCTTAAATGATACTTTGAATAACTTACTTTAAAGTGGTAAGATTATCAAAGAATGTCTTAAATCGGAATATGGAGTTTTAAGTATTTTGGTAACGATTTTAGAAATATCGGAAACTAATGGGTTTTTATTGTGGTAGTTACGAAGATTTCGGTGTTCGAACCTTGAAACCAAACCAACCGTAGTTGACAAGTAAAAGCACGCTTCATTAAGGTGAGAGAGAACACATCGTGACATAGTGGTGTCCGAATATGACACCCGGATCTCCTAAACCATCTCAAAGGTTTTGGAGTTAAATTGAGTTTTTAGAAACCCAAGATTTTGTATGTTTGAATGTTTTGAATATATATGATTGTTGATGAAATATGTTGAATATTGTATATGAATGTTGTTGGGAACTTTTCTAGGTGCAGGTGTTTGAAAAATCATGTTTAAATGTGTTTCGGTTGTCAAAAAGGGCAAAAACTGGCATTTTATCCAAGTCCCTTTCGCTTGGGCGAGCCCGGGCGAGCAAAAATCCGATTGGGCGAAAAAAAAATTCAGGATTTTCGCCTGGGCGAACAAGGCGTCGCTGGGGCGAGCAAAAGTCTGCCCGGGCGAGCGAAAACCCGATTGGGCGAGAGAAAAAAAAAATTTCCAGAATTTTAATGAGTTTCTGGAACCCTCTCGCTTGGGCGAGAGAGGTCTCGCTTGGGTGATAATACCTTCGCCTGGGCGAGGAAAGCTTCAATTCATTTGAGATTTAAAGATGAATTGTCGTTTGGGCGAGAGGGCCTCGCTTGAGCGAGAAATGCCCAGTTTTAAAATGATATTGTTGATTGAATTTTCGCTTGAGCGAAGGGTCCTCGCTTGGGC
>NC_032028.1:11203909-11204129 GCF_001865875.1 Lupinus angustifolius | reverse complement strand
ATGTAATATGTTATATATATATATATATATATATATATATACGAACTGTTTTTCATATCTGAGTGTGATATTCTGAGTAAGTCCACGCCGTCAATGAATTTATGTTCATTAGATGTCTTACTCTCTCTATGTCTCTTCTTTGCTATTGCTTGCTTTTCGGACGTGTGCTCGTCAGGTAGACAGCTTGGCTCGGATTTGGAACTACCCGTTCGTGATGTTC
>NC_032028.1:11149714-11203809 GCF_001865875.1 Lupinus angustifolius | reverse complement strand
GATGTAGTTTCCGCCTTTGTTGACTTAGTTTGTACGAACTAAAGATGACTTAACCGTTTATATGAATTGTGTTATTCAGGAAATTGTGAATCAGGTTAAGTTATCATTCGATAACGATAAGTTGATTTTCCGCATTCGAGTTACTTAAAGTGATGTCCCGGAAAAGGAAGGTTCTAAAAGGAAACAATTTTATACAATCTCTTTATTCATAAAAAAATTTACCCATTTTTCCGCAATGTTTTTTAGAAGTATTTTTCGGGGCGTTATATAACCCAGTGTAGTAAATTTGTTCCCCATTGCCCCCCCCCCCCATCACAGGGAACTTGGGCGTGGGAGAAATTGGGAGTTCGAGAAAATGAGCAATTCTTGGTTGCATCACATTGTGAGAACTGTCTATATCCGCCAAAACTGTCACATTATCACCATAAATTGAACCCTGAAACTAAAGAGTCTTCGGGGATGGGTTACCCTGCAAAGCTTGATCTGATAAGTGAAAATGAATCACGTCATCCTGTATTGGGTCAACAGATCCCATAGGTTGTTCAAGAACCGAAATCTCAGGGAAAAATACATCATCAATCAATAACAATAAAAATTGTTTAGGCTTGCAACGATGACAAAAAATATACTTCTCATCGCAATTATAACACAACCCTTAGGCGTGGCATTCTTGCATTTGGGCAGCCATCAAATGCTTAATAGGAAGTGGGGCTATGGCTGGTTGGACTAGTCGAGTTGTTGTTCCAGCATTGGGATAGTTCCCAGGGCGGGGAAAACGCCCAAGAGTGACTCACATAGTGGCGATCTTGCTCTCCAACAATTTAGCTAACCCAATAGCATGAGTGACTGAAAAAGGTTGTTGCACAACTAGTTCACACCCAATTTTGGGGTTAAGTCCTGAAAGAAAACAATTTAAAATCATTTCAGGTGTTAAACCAACAACCTGATTGAAGAGTCACTCAAAAAGAGTTTGATAATCTGTGACGGAGCTAGTTTGTCGCAATTTGAACAATTTTTCCTATGAATTCGCAAAGGACGAAGGTCCAAAACGAATAGCAAGGGCCTTGGTGAACCCTTCCCAACTCGTGAGTTGGTTATTATGGAACATCCATTTGTAACAACTTAAGGCATTGCCCTTCATGGAAAATGCCACCAGCTCCAAACGTTGAAACGGGCCCACCTGATACAAATTGAAATACTGCTCTTCTTGGAATAACCAATCAAGCGGATTAGATCCATCAAAAGACGGTAAGTTCAATTTTGGTGGTTTAATTATACCTGGAGGTGGAAACAGTGAGGTGCCATAAGATGGGGATGGTGGGGCCGAGAGGGCTGTTGTGATGGACCCTGAGTGTTGGGAACGGACGTTCAAGCCAATTTCTCCACCAACCCAGATAAGACAGTATCCAAACGTGCTTCCATGGAAGATTGGAGCAGATCTTGACGATCAGAAATGTGCTGTTGTAGAGTAGTTAATTTGTCTAACACCGTAGTTTGGGTAGCTTCATCAGTGGCTGAGTGTACATAGGAAGAGGGAGAGAACGGTTTAGGAGGCATGATGAACAAGAATGAAAGCACCAATGATAGGGAGTAACCCTAGTAGAGGAAATTTGGGAATTTTGTAGTTAATTTGCAATAAGCTAAAAGAGAATAATGAGAACAAACTTTTGAATTTTTCATTACCCTACTATGGGAGTACCACACTTAAGTACTTGATTCACAAAGTACTAATGGATCTGGACTATAAAGCCCATTTGATTACAAGGATAATTTGGTAAAATAAAAGAAACTGAATTAATTCACTTGTCCCTTTGCCATTCATAATCCTTGAACTTTGTAGGTGGATAAATGGTTCTCTTGGGCTTATGGTATCCAATCAGCCCATCAGAATGGAAAGATCTCACCATTCTCAGTTCACAATTGATAAAAACTACTATATTGTTCACTATTCGTCATCCATTTATGGTATCCACATTCTGCATCATTGCAGCCATATGTGCTATCAAAATAGTGGAATTGATAGCACTTTAATGAATGGTTATATCAATTAATATATTAATTCTAATTTCATTATTAGTAATTTAAAATTGTATATATTTCGGGACCAATTTCATCAATAATTAAAGTTTAAGGAGTAATTAGGAAGAAAATATAGTTTACGGTGTCTACTTGCAAAACACATGTGAATTTTTCATTTTCCCTTTGTTACATGATTGCATTTCTTACATATTATATGATAAGATTAATTATGATGCAAGTAATTGAAAGAATAATGTATTGAATTGGCATCATCATGCATATTGCATACAATGTTAGATATACGTTGAGATTACATTATAAATATCATGAGAGTGGTAGACACGTTGCATTCATATAAAAGATATATGAAACAAATTTTTTTAAGGATTTATTAAGTTCTTCAATGATTATGTAAAAATGTTATGTTATCCATCTTTAAGGGAGACCTTATGACTTTTATATCAGCCCTCAGATTTTCGGACACAATCTATGAAAATTATTACTTGTAAGTTCTATTTTTTAGTACATGATCCATGTTTTTTGGGGTACATACTTGTAAGATAAAAGACAATGGAAGATGTTATTAATTATTCATGAATATGGCTATAATTATTAAGTCAGATGTGAAATTAAAAGTCATTTCATCAAGATGTTTTTGGAAAAATACTCAATCACAAAGATTTTCTCTTGAGTAAGGTGTTTTTGGCTCTTAACATGTGTTGGTGGAATTTAATATTTAAGGGTTACTGTTTCGGGTGGCAAAGTGTGAAATATTTGGTGATCCCAATAATGACATTGGTGTATGTCATGTAATTGCAACATGATGTTGTTGATTCCAAACAAAGAATGATAAATCTCTTGGGATCTATTTTCGAGTTGGGTTTTGGAGAGAGAGAAAGAAAAAAAGTTGAGAGTGGTAAAATACACTTATAAAATTGTTTTGAATTCATTATTTTTTATTCTTTCTCCTCCAAAATACAAATTGGAAACAAACTCTTAGAGGAAAAAGAGAGAAGACCAATTTCTAACTTTGACATGGTTTCAACAATAATTTAGCGTGTATGCACAATTGAATGATCGACCAAATTAACAAGAAAAAGGTCACAGAAGAAGAACAATACTAATGGAATTATATATATAAATATTACAACAAATTATAGTAAAACATGTGCATGCATTCATCATTGAGTATTATGTGAAACCAAAGGATTCTCATCTGGATAATTACCAGGCGGGTCATACTCGCAAGCTATAAGCATACCAAGACTCCGATCTTTACAATGTTGCAAGGCACATCCAACTCGAATCGAGTCCTTCCACACCAATTGTGTGAAGTGGCCACAAACTTTTTGGGGTGAGCACTTCAATGTTTTCAAATCGTACCAATTATACTCATCATACCAATAATAAACTGCATCAGAAGGTTTCCAATGTAGTTTCTTTCCCCAAAACAAGTTCTCACCATATTCGGAAGTAGAATGAATCATCTTACAATCTTCATAACGCACCATGAGGTACGAACTCGCAAAGTTCTCGAGCTTCATGTCCCATGTTAACGATGACAGGTTGTACTTGCTCCTTACCCAGTTGTGCGCATGTAGGAACTCATCCATTGATAATGTTTTGGAATCTGAAGTGTCATTCCTTGGAACATATCCGAATAACTTACCAGGGTTTGCGTTGTTTTCATTACCTTGGCTTGAGGGAGCGTCATGAATGGTTTGGTTCGAGTTTTCACCTTGATTTGTGGGTTGTGGTGGGGTCACATTTTGATTTTGATTTACTGGTGGTGAGGGTGGGTTCTGGCTTGGAACTCCTGCCTTCGCCACTTGATAGTTCCCTTTTACACGATGATGCCCCCCTTTTGATCCATGGTGGCCACCGCCAGGAGCGTGTAAACTTGTGTTAGAAGGACTTGATGGTGTAGTTTTTGAAGGTTGTGATTGTGATTGCGATTGCAATTGTGATTGAGCAGAGACTGTGGCAATGTCAATATAAAAGAGAACAATGTTGCATAAAAAGATAGCAACGATGAATGAATGCATTATGTTAGAATTGGAATGTTGGAATAGCCGTTCTCTCGTTATCCGAGAGACACGACTAGAAGAAATGAAGAAGCTTTAGAGGTCCTTTTATATTTAATCTCTCTACTCTTTCAACCACAACCTTTCATCCAACAATTATTGCACTACACCAATTGTTGTTACTATTTTTAACTTCATAGCTTCAAATAGTTTAAGGTATATTTGTATGTTTCATTACCAAAAATATACTTATATGTTTGTAATTTCATACAAAACCAAGGGGCAAGTTTAATATTTTAGAAACTAAAAATAACGTAACGCTGTTACTACAAATATATTGAACGGCGGAGCGTAATTTTTGGCTGTCCACAGACCATAGGTCCGTGATTAGTCAAAGCTGCAATTTGGTTTTTCCATTTTATGAATGGAAGACTATACCATTTATTTGTACAACTAAAGAATGTAAATCGCATTATATATTATGTTTTATGTAATCAGATGAGAAATAAAATATAAATATATTATAGTATAAAAGTAATATATGAATATAAGAATTTAATAATGATGTGGAAATGGTGAAATTCCTCTTATATTTATCTGGTAAGGAATTGGTTCATAATAGTGAGATTAAATTTGATCACCTTGGCCTCTAGACTTTCACAATTGGGAAGAGATAATGGAAATAAAAGATTTCATCATTCTCCCTAAAAAATTGGAGTACCATGTTTTTGCTGACAAAACACAAAAATCCTAGTTATATCCAATTTAGATAGTTTTGGTCTTCGAATCAAATTTCGGAGATTTGAGAGTCAATTATGAATTAGAGAATATATTAATATCTCGTTCGTTCGTAATAAAATATTTTTTATATAATGTACTCGTTTAAATAATTATGTTTTAATTATCATTTATTAAAAGACTAAAATTATATTTTTTTCACTTAAATGTCTAATGATAGTTTAAATTTCCCCTACATATCCTTTTATGGAATATAGAATCAAGATTTTCTTGTATAAAAAGTTGTTTTATGTTAGGTTATTTTTATTATATAAAGATTAAGCGAGAAGATGCAATGACAATCATAATCTATCTTTCTCACCTTGAGGGAGTGAAATGGCAGCCCAATTTTTGTGTGCTCAACAAGAGAGAAATCACGATATTGATCGCGTGTGTTTTTCCAATCTTTAAAGATTTTTATTATATTGTTAAAAAGAAAATTTCAACATTTATCATCGACACTTACTCACTTCAAGAGAGGGAAGTAATAGCCTTATGTCCTCTATCGCGTCTCATCTTGATGGCATGAAAAACATATTCTTAGTCACCACCATTCTTTTAATCCTAAATATATTTTTATATAATTATTTACTTAATCATTATTTTGATTTAGAAAGAGAATGCAAACAACATTAGCCTTAAATTGTTCTCTTAAACACTATAAATTAGAAGCTCTGATATTTTTAATCGAGAAGCTCTTAATGTCTTCTACAAGGTGAAGAGAATTTCATTCAAACCAACAGTCGCAATACTGGTTGAGGCTCTCCTATAGTTCCATAGGGGTCACCAAAGGGGCACAAATAGAGTAAAGATATGATATTATGTTCAATTGTTGTATTTGTATGATAACCTCTTCAGGCACCATGCGTTCACATTGAGATCTCATTATCTGCTCATAAGATTTCACAACACAACTGTCAAGCCTAGTACACTGTCTGAATGGTCAAATCTCTTCAAGAAAATTAACTCGATGAACTTTGGTGTCAAATGCTGCTTATATGATCGATGTTAGGAGGTCATTTATACATGTGGGAATATCAAAACATTGTACTAATGAGTCCAGAACCAAGGCAAGAGTAAAGGTAATGCATCCCCTAGGGTCCATTAGTACAAGGTTTTGATATTCTCCACAAGCATACATGACCTCATGATGTTGATCATATAAGTAACTTTTGACATCAAAGTTCATCGGATTGATTTCTTTGAAGAGATTTGACCATTCAGACAATGTCAAAACCTTGACAGTTATGTTGTTGAATCTAATGAGTGGATAACGTAACACCAATGTAAATTGGTGGTGCCTGAATCGAGTTATCATACACACATACATTAATTGAACACAATATTTGATCTTTAATCTGTTGCTAGCCCATTTGTGACTTTTATGGAACTATAAGAGAGTCTCGACCAATATTGCGAGTGTTGGGTTGACTGGTAATCTCTTCACCTTGTAAAAGACATTAATAACTTCTCAGTCGATCATGTCAGAGATAAAGAGAAATAAGACCAGACCATAGATAGGCAGCGCCAATGAATGCTTAATGAAGCTCCGATTTTTCTATCCCTCCATATTGATGATGTATTTTCTCAAGTAGGTAGAAAATGGTTTGTTAGTTGGATTTGTTTTATTTTTTAGAAAACATGATGGTTAATATTAATTGACTTTCCCTATTTAAACGAATAAAATATAATCCTCGCATATGATACCATATCTCATATTAGGGAGTGGAAGGCTTAATTAAAACTTCATCGTTTTTTTTTAAGTTTCTATTAGATAAGTATAATTAATTATACATTAACTTTAAGAAAGTGAAGTGCAACTCTCAAGTTCGAAACTGGCATCATACTTTAAAATTGTCGTAAAAGTGATTTAATTATTATGTTTCATTCAATTTTATTTTGTTTTTGTTTTAGAGTTGTTACATATTTGATTAATATTTATTCTTATAAAAAAACAAAGCTCACTGATTGCCATAAATCACATGTTACTAGCCTGCTATCACTGTTAAATGTTAGATTATAACTTTAATTTTATCATTTAAAAAATCCAAAGCTCACTTATTGCCTTAAAGGACATGTTACTAGCTTGCTATCATTGTTAAGGAGTGTTTTAATGTTGTTGTTAATATTATCTAAAAAACGAAAGATGAGATCGAGAGATACTAACTAAAGACGAGACGCATAGGAGAAAAGAGACGAGGTTGCTGGCCGTCAGTTATAGAAATTGGTACATTGGTTATGCTTAGTATGCAATCAAGATCTTTTTCCACATTTGAGTTTTGCGTGTTACTATTAATTATCTTTCAAATAGGCCTAAGATATACTACTATTTAACCCCTTTAGATAAACACATCAATATTGATAACAAGAACTTTCCTACAATATCTATATACAACGTTGGAACTCAACACCTTTTTGGCCATATCATCAGTCAAAAGAAACAAGCTAGAATAAACTAACTTGTAGTTCAATACTTGACAGCTCTAGCTTAATAATCTTTCTCTTTGAGAACAGAAACAAAACACATAAGTTTAAGGATGTTAAGTGTAATGCTATTTTTTTACAATGCCAAAAGACTGAATCCAAGTCAAACGATGTTCCATATAAACATTTTGGTGGCCTTGAATAAGTAAAACTCTGACAAGGTTAGATGATACACATAAAAAGAAACTACATTATCATGAAAATGAAACATCGTATCCAATAATATATCAAAACTGGGACAGGTCTAATTCTACAAAACATTGAATTTAGCTCATCCATATCATTTCAGACTTATGCCATAAACTATCCAAGTAAGCTGATATTTCCAAGTGCTCAGCATTTAGCATTCACAATTGCAGATACATTGCATGAGAACCTTTGGTGCTTCTGTGTGATCAAAGGAATAGTAAAAAAATATGGCATAGTAGACCTCACCCATTCGAATAGCAAATAATCGCGAGCCAGTTCATGGACATGTCACTCTGGAGGAATATGAGAGAGTAATCTTTGATTTTGAAAAAAGGAAGTCGCTGCTTACCAGTCAAAGAACACCAACAGGGTAGTTGTGCTACAACAAAGGGTGGACATCATGGTATGGTGCTCGAAAGAATGAAACATATAGATTTCTACAGAGGATTCATCCAACACAAGATAGAAGGTGGTGAAAAGCCTGTTGTAACAAATATTCGATAAATTACTTAATCAACAGCCACACAAAATTTTGGCATCATGAAATTTCCTAGTTTCATTCATGGATAGAAGTTGTGAATATGTCATGGATAGAAGTTGCATCCAAGATTGACCAAGATTCTCTAAAATGCAAAGTTAGTTCCCTTTAAAGAATAGAAGTGTGAGATTGATGGCAATTGATTAATAAATCAATGGTTTGAATTTAATAAAATACAAGCACATGGACAACAAACAAGGATTTGTGCCTGCTCTCGACTTTTACCATTAGTGGTTACTACTTAGTTTTACTAGCTAAAGTGCACCCTATTGAGGATCGAAATCCATTGATCCACATGCCGTATCTCTGACATAAAAATTGGCAGACAGTTTGTTAATGAATTAATTCTAGTCAAAACATGGTCTATTGGTACAGTAATCAGTAAAAGTTGGTTTTACTTTGTAGATTTAAGCAGCAGTTGTCAGTTCAAGAAATAATATTTCAGAACTCAAACTAGGAAACTCCCACCAGCATAAATGATAAAGGAAGAGAAAATGACCTTGAGCAATTGCAAATCCAAAGCCTGCAAAATCTAACCAGAAGACTCCCTTATTGTGTTGTTGAAATTATAAAGCTCCTTCGAATTAGAACCATAAATAGCCTTAATTGTGTCCCTGCAGCAACTATAAGAAAGAAAGAGTATTGGATAAGAAACAGACATTAGTTTGTGCTTGTTTCTTTACAGGAAAAGCTTTAAAGAAAATCATACAATCATTAGTTTGTGCTTGTTTCTGTAAATATTTTCCGGTGGAGAAATTGACTAAAGTAAACAAGAGATTTGGGTCATAGTAATGGAATATGACTTCTGCTTTGTAAAGATTTAGCTTTGGTAGTAGTACTAGCAACTCTTCCTCAATGCAAAATGTGATCTTGAGGATACTTAAAACACCTATCCCACCGACTTCAATGAAAGATTTGACATTTTCTTAAGAATCATACAAAACAGCATGTGCATCATGTTGGCATATCTACATATCATTTGGTAAACCAACTAGGTCACTGGCATCATTTGGTAAACCTCTTACACCATTAGTGCTCAATCTTGGATTTGGTTTTTATTTTCGCAGATTAACTTTACTTGACTCTGCATTCCGACTGGAGATACTATCCCTCAAAAGCTTAATGAAAGAAACTCCTCATAATTCATAAATATAGACAACCTCAACGGCAGTTTCATTAGCAAATCTTGACACCCAGATGCACCCAATGCAGCTTGAACTTGAAGTGACACCTTTAGTGTAGTAGTTTACTATGTTTGTTAAAATAGAAAGCCCAAAAATATTCCAAATTCATGAGATTCAAATAAGATTGTTTGCTAATTGCTACAGCTTTAGGCTAGGACAGGTCTGGTCTCATGTGGGTTTATATCAGAAATGGGAATGTTATCAAAGAGGTAGGAAAAAATGTTTAACATCAAACAATAGAAAACATTTTTTTTAGTATTAACACAAAACAAACTAATTTTGTAGGAAAATATTCTCAGCTAAATAAAATTTTGCCAATATTTGATTTTCTTGAAACAAACAGACTTTTATAAAAGGAATGAGAAAAATGGGTGGACCTGCAGGCCTCCTTATTGAATTTCTTCTTGTTGATTCCATACAAAGATTTGAATACCTCTGGCTCCACACGACAAAAATATGGACGGTCTGAAGAAGTAAAAGGACAAGTTAACATAAAGCAGTACTCCAAAGCTAACATTCCCATGGTGAAATTGAAACATCATAATTGAGAGGGATGATCACATCACCAGGGTAAATGGAGCATTTCCTAGTACTCTTTTCATAATGAATACACCACCCATCTGGTCCTGTCATGCTTTTGTAGAGCTGAAATTCATTACAGCAGATCAAGCATAAAGACATGAAAGAGAATAGGAAATCAGTTGATACAATGAAATGTCCCTAGCTCAACTTCACAGGATATTAATATGCTGTAGGCTAAAATTCAGTTTTTTATTAGAAGAAAGTGGATAACAAGGATCAAAGTATAGACCACTTAATTTGTTAATTTACTTACAAATCATTCTTTGGCACTAACAATTACATTGGTATCACCGGTTTTCACATGTAACAAAAAGCACAACAGTGTAAGTTTTCTAAGGAAGTACAGAAGCAAACCTCAACATCTGAAGGGTCAGTGAAAATTTCTTCTGGGGTGGCAAAAGAAGGATCCTTATCAAGCTTACAGCAAGCTCCACAACCTTCCACACACTGCCATAACGGCTCCTTATTCTCCCCGAAACCGACACTGGTCTGTTTTTGCTTTTTGTCAGTCTTCACCGTAGCTTTCTTCCGCGGACGACGTGCCGCTGAGCTCACAATTGCTATCCGCAGTGGATGACAGGCTGCTGAACACACCGGGAGTGGAAATGGAAGTGTCAGAGTCATGGTGGTGGGAAACATGATAAGGGAGTTGCTTAAACTTCTTTGTTGCCTGATTTCTGTAAGGTTCATCAAAAGAAGGCTTATCATACAAAGTAGAAAATAAAGTTAATATCAATATTAAGGTAGAATATATGAACAACTTCGAAACACCATACAAATTACTACACACAAAAAGAAGATGCATGTAAGCATTGTTTCAAATTGTCGATTGAGTGACCACCGCAACCGCATCACACGCAATTGTGGTATGACACCAAACCACAATGATGCAGCCGCAACACAACCGTGTCGGACTGCATTTGGGTGGTAGCAAGCTGCATCAAATTCAAAAATATTTTTTTAATCACAAAATTCACACCCAACTGCCGACGGTCGCAATCCACGTGACAACTGCTGTGATGAATGCAATAGCAGTAACCACAACCACAATTGCATTTGCAATTTAAAACAGTACATGTAAGTATTCTCTATTAGAATGAGTATAAAAAATGTCTTAAATTCTATACCATGAGCATCAAAACACAAATGCCATAAATTCTATAGCTTCCATAAAAGATTCAGAAAAAGGAGTCCACCTAAAGAGGGTACATGTATACAGCATTAACCTCGCAAAAAGAGTTTTTACAATTTTGAAAACACAGCACGCAACCTTACACCATGTGAGATGAATTAAACTAATAAAATTGTAAGCATATAATTGACCTTGAGAAGTGATTCTTACTAAAGCATACAAAAAACTTTGTAAAAATTCTGAAGTTCACATGTATGTTTATATTGAGTAAAAGAAATAAAATAAAAAATGGGAATGGGTGAAGAAAACATGTTGCAATGAAGGTGAAGCAGAAGAAGATAAGTTTGTATGGAATACTTACATGCAGTGTTGTGTTTTAAATTGGGGAAAGAGTGAAATGAGTAACAAATAATTTGGAGCGGTAGCATTAGTGAGTTGGGCTTCTTTCGAATAAATAAAATAATAATAACTTCTTACGGTTCGGCTTATTAAGCCCAACAACCAGTACTCGACTACTTCTCAATAAGGGTGGAAACGTCTTAGAGCATGCTTTCTCTTAAACGGATCAAACCTATATAGTATATATTAGGAGTCTGATTTATTAGTCTGTTAAAAAAAATTAAAAAACGTATGTTTGGTCTATTTAAAAGTCTAGTCTAGCTTGTTAACTTATTTAAAGGTCTATTATATTATATAATCTAGAAATATGTCATTATGTCTACATGTAAAAATATGTTAATGGACGTACTTTTAACTAGACTCTTTTAATCATATCAACTAAATTATATTTTTTGTATACATTCTTATATTAAAATTATATATATATAATAAAATTATTAAAATTATATAATATTAACATTATTACATAATATAACTAAATAGGTCGACTTGTTAAGTTTAATAAGCCTTTGGATGGTCTAAAGTCTAACATGTGAAACTATATAGGTTTTTCAAAAAGTCTTAGTCTGACATTTTCACGAAAAAAATCTAGTCCAACCTAACATATTATAGATCAGATAATAAGTCTCTGGTATACGTCCTAGCCTCTTTCCACCGCACTTGTGATTGCACCAAATAATTTTCTCTAGAAATTTGATCCTACTGCACATTTATTTTTGCTTGAAAGTTACCCTAACTAATTGGAGCATATCTTCTCTCCCAATAAGTATTTCAATTTATGTCATATTTTGTGATTGTTCAAAAAAATATTTAATTATTAAAATTTTAATTTATGTATATTTTTAACCAATTATAACCGGTGACACATGAAGGGATATACGTTTTCGAACAGAATATATAATCTCTCACAAAATAGGGTTAGGCAAATTAAATAATTAAAGTTAAAATATGAATTTAACATGTATACATTGATAATGTAAAGTCAATATATTTAATTATTATCATATATAATTTATTTTTAAAATAAAATATCATCTTGCATGTGAAAAATAATGTGTTCTCATTTATTTGCTTGAATATAGTAATATTGAAGGGTAATATCAATTGAGAATACAGAAGTTTAAGATTTTGATGTGGAATTGTATATCAACCAAACTATTTATGAAATATTTGACCTTGGCTAAGATTATCTTAAAGTTAGGTTTGATTATTTAAATGATTCAAGCTCGAGCTTATAATATCAAGTGAAAAAGACTATGTAGGTTAATAATGTAGATGTATAACTTATTTAAATGATTTTTTACAATTAGTTTATATACCCAAGTGCTAATTACAGATGTTACAATATATTTATGCCGTTCTTTTTTTTTGGCATCACAAGGATATCCTTGTGTACCTATGTCTAAGGAATTAGTTCATTTCAGATGTATAATTGTCTCTTCCAATAATTATCATATTCATAATTCAAACTCTTAACCCTTCGATTATCATAGGAATCTAGTGAGACTTTATACAACTAGACCAACGTCTAATTAGTTTTATAGAGTTATTTTTAATAAGACCTTTTTTAGTAGTTTCAAATGAGTTAAGAAAAATCAAAATATTATTAAAATTTTCATAATTATATATAATTTATTAAAACTTTCATTCGTTAATAAAATCTTCGTTCACTTAAATCATAAATAAGGGAATATAGAAGATTGTACGATCGCAAATGTTTATAGTATGAATCACAATTCTACAAATTGAACTACCTAAAATAAAAATTGAAAGGGAAACAAAGCAAAAACAAAAACTCCAAAATATTATAACAAAAAGACCCAAACGAGTAGCCAAGTCTAAACTAACTAACATATGCAGGTGATATCATATATGTAGTACTATAGAATTGTCATCTTACGTTACACAATCCTTCTTTACTTTACATTTATTACATTTTGGAGTTGCTTAATGTTATTGTTGATGTAATAAAATTATACCGACATTCTATCCTCTATATTTATTTGTAATATAATATTTATATATTATTAGTGTAAAAATTTATATAAAATCAGTATATCATTCCTCATTTATTTGTTTTACATTTTTTCAAGAGTCAATAATGATTAAAGATGAATGATGCTATAAAAATATATAAAACTTATACACATATTTTCCCCCTCTTATTTGTATTATTTTATTGAAAAGTCAATAATAATTAATACATGAAAATAATTGTTATGTATAAGCTCTACTCTTCATGCAGTGTTGTTAAAACTGTACCGGTCGGGGTATTGGTATAGTGGTACAATGGTTCAACCGATGGTTCAGTAATTAAACCGCATGTTGGTTAAACTGAATATATCTGCTTATATTTATATATATATAAACCTATAAATAAAAATTTCAAATAGGTAGATACTCAAATTTATAATCCACATTCATAATCTACTCAAAATTTACATAAACAAACAATTTAAGTCTTTAACAAATTCAAAGTCTAAATTACAAAGCATATATTAATCCAAAAATATTACTTAACAACCGCAAAATATAAATAAATGACAGAAGTTCACAACTCACTCTACAAAACAAATAAATTTGGAGTTTTAACCTTTAACACCAATGAGTCAAAGTTATCTCATACCGAGATTATATTTTTGCACTAAATCTTATCTTCATACAGTACTACAAGATTATGCAACTGTCACTGAGATTACACACGAATGTTAGGAACCAAAATGTGTAATCTAAGTATGCCTTGGAAGCATGTGCCTTGAAGTTTTGAAGAATGGTTGGAAAGATGAGTTATTTTGTAATGAGTTTTTAAGTTTTTTTTTTTAAAAAATATATGTATAAACCGGCCGGTTTAGTCAAATACCGGCCGATTCACCGGTTTTTGATCGGTTTTGATACTTAGCCGGTTCAATATCTGTACCTTACCGGTTAGGGGTCTGGTTTGCCGGTTTTCTGGTCGAACCGACTAGTATGGTACAGTTTTTACATCATTGCTCTTCATTGTTCCATAATCTAAGAAATTAGAATTTTTTTGGGGTGTACACCTAATTTGGACCCACTTAGCTTACCCATCTCTTAACTTATTTGGAAATGAGAAAACAATACCGTGCTTAAGTATGCAATGAGCACAGGTGACACATGTAGTAACTACCCGTTACTCAATTGGTATATTGGAAATGTTATTTGTACTCCCCATGAGGGTATCAATTTGTAGGGTTTTTTTGTGCAGGTTTTTACAAGTACCCTTAGATACAGCAGGTATCCATGGGCTTTCTTTGTTCTTTAACAAAACACACAATTGTATTGATCTTTAACAAAAACACAAACATGTCCTAGGCATGTAGGATAAAATAATGCATTCTTTAAAGAAAACAAATAGTGCATTCAAATGTAACTAACAACTTATGGAACTTTTAGTACACAAGTTAAGGACAAATAGAGAAATGTTCTAGAAGAAACCTTCTTGAGCTTATGAATAGTCTTCTTCCATTCGTCTTCCTCTTATTGCCAATGAATAGGGATGGGTTGAGATGGAAGCAGCAAACAGAGATGGTTTTAAGGGTTGGGAGCACATCTGTTGTCCCACTTTTTGTAACAATCCATGTACTATCATTTTTGATTGGTTAAAAAAAAATTATTCAAGTCAAAATTATAATTATTAAATATTTTTCTGACCAATCATATTTCTTGGAATATGGAGCGGCACAAAGGAGTGAGACTGCAGATGTACTCCAGTCAATGTTACCGGTCAATGTTAGGGCTAATGAAGGTTACAGATGTAGTAGATTTGTTAATGAATGGTATAACTGTATTAGCACACATAGCATATACGAGTACCACTATAACTATACATGCCCATACATACAACAGGTTTTAAAAATCCATTTGAAAATTTCGCAAGTACCCATGACCATGAGTCACCCTGATGAAATTAGATGTTTCAAGAAAGTCCTATTATATCTTTCCTAATTCCACCCCCACTTAACTCCACTGTGATCTTTTCTCTCTTTATAATATCATTCGAAATTGTGCACTTCCTAATTCCATCCCCACTTCAGTCAGCTATAATATTTTCTTTCTATTAGCAACTTATTATCGATGCGGTACCTGTGAAAAAAAAGTAATCGCCATAGTAATCTAAAACATACTTTCCATTTCCATCGGTTATGACTTTTGATTTATACCATGTACTAACACTTAACGAATTCATGAACGCTATTCTTAAGTAAAACCAAATATCTCAGTGCAACCAAGAATCAACCAAATACATCAATTGTCAAGCAAGTCCAAGAAAAGTCACAATTTCATAAACCAACAACCAAGTCTTAATTCTAGTAGAAAGAATCGACTACATAGATCAAACAACATCATAACATTCAATCATTACATTTAATATATCAAGTAAATAAAATCCGAGGATATGTTTTCAGAAGAAAGAAGCACTTTCAAGGTGACTCGCTTCCTCTTGGCAAATGAGGCTGGTTGTCATCCTCATCCTCAATGGGACTCCTGTCATCCCTAGGGCTATGGCTGCGGTTGTTACTTTTATTCTTGGGGCTAGCATAGTCCCTATCTTCACTGTCCCTTGCTGGGCTATCCGGGCTTCCACTCCTCTCTCTACGACCACCATCGCTGTAGTCAGACCCATCTTGCTGGGTGGCCAATTTACTAGGAGAGGCTTCACGACTCTTCTGTGGGTTGGCATCGTCAGGTGATGGACTATGCCTCCTTGTACTGGATGGTGGAGGACTGCTTTTGGTCTCAGGGCTTATGTAGCGAGGACTCTCTGATCGATCTTCACAAATAGGGCTTCGTGCTCTTCTGACAGGAGAGCGACTGACAAGGGTGATAAGAACCAACAACACAAAAGTAAGAACACTTTTTTTTACAGAATATAAATGAGTATCAAACCTACAGGCAGCCCCTATAATGATTCAAAACAATGCATGATAGAGTCAGGAAACAAAACTATCTACCTGTAGCTGCGGCTGTGACGCAGAGGAGGAGAACGTGACCTGACTGGTGACCGTGAATAACTCCGTCCACGTCTACATGATTAAAAAGTTCAATTTGGCATCAACTTCAAACATGGAATATACATTAGATAACAACAAAAGTGAAAGTCTACAGCATGTCAACATGGCCTACCTCAGCTTTTTGGGACTATTCTTGCAATTTCGTTCTATATGACCTCTCTCACCACACCGGTAGCACTTGTTCTTCCAGTCACCAGCTTTGCAATCTCGTGCCCAATGGCCATCAAGGCCACAGTTAAAACAGCGGCCAGATCCAGGAGATGACCCTCTACCTTGATATTCTCAGGAACCACGAGGAATCTATTTAATTAGAAATAAGCAAAAATAAAATTAACAATTAAACAAATGCCAACAAACAAATATGTTCACAAGTCACAGGTCAAAAAACAATAATATCATCAGATATGTTGCATCCGTACTTCAAAGAAGGTGAAATACTCATATTGGGTACTCATTTTATGTAGATTGATTCAAAATTGTGTCATTTCGGCTGGAAACTTAGGAATTTTCCCGATGTTCTTCTTGGTCAACATCATAATGCTAAATATGAATCACATAATTGGTCTCTCATCTTCACATTTCAGTCAGTTTTGGATCTCAACCTCTCATCCCAAGCTTCTTGCATCCTTTGCTAGTGCTAACTCAGATCATTTATACCTAATCATATTGGTGTACTTGTAAGTTGTACCTTAGATTTTTGTTGTATCTTGTACATGTATCCGTAACGGGTACCATTACTGGGTATTGTTACCATACCCGTAATCATGCAACATAGCAGCATGTATACCTTATTTATGCAACATACTCGTTCTCTAGTTTTTTGAGAAAATGTCAACCTGGTATGTACCTCGTACTCGTGTTGGTGTAACAAAAATTATCAGAAAATCACGGATAAAAAAGGAATTGATATCTATGGATGTAAAACCCAAAAAGTGTTCAAGCAAACAGGAAGACAGAGCACAAATGCTAACCACATTTTGGTAAACACAATAACATCATAATAATAAGAGTAAGACTAAATTTAAATACTAATTCCGCTTATCTTCTTTAACGTAATGCCCCTGATTGTTAATTTTATATGGAGGATACTTTTGAGCCTTTATTTTTTCATAAACATACATGGTAAAAAGGTTAGCATGTTAATCTCCTCCAATTTTACTTGAATTTATCCATCTCTATTCTTTTCTTAACTCAAGAGCTTGGACTATTATTCCTTGGAAATAATTCTCTTGTAAACTTTATTTTTAGTTGTTGATTCACTCTACTGCAAGACAGATTTCTTTCGGGACAAACCTATCTGGAAATAATAAAAACACAAACGTGTAGAGTTTAGACCAATGATAATAAGGGGCACAGTTCCTACCCCCTTCGCAAATTCCACAATAATACGTCTTCCATCAAAATCACGGCCATCCAAGTGATATCTTGCATCATCAGCATCTCGGGGATCACTAAAATCCTGTCCAGAAAATGTTAGGAACAAGCCAGGAAAATAACAAAAAAAATTCTTACCATCACCTACAAGTGAATTCCCCCAAATACACACTAGAACACACCTTTAAGCACAGGCAAAACTGCAAATTAAAGTAAAAATAAATAATTACAAAGAAACAAAGGGGCAGAGAACTTACAACAAATGCAAAATCATGCTTCATATCCACATCTCGGATTCTGCGGAAATGGTTTCCAGAAACAGTAAGGCCATCATTACTTAACTACTTGAATGTATGATACTTCACCCCTCAAAGAGGAACTTTAAACACCAGTTTGTGATTCTTGCCATTTCCATAAAATACGCTATAACATTATAGAAAGAATCACCAAAGTCAACACTCGGCAGGAATTTCCACCAAGGCCACCCTCCCACCATAGACCTCCAGGTTTGGGGAAAACCCCGGAAACCTTCAACAAGATCATTCAAGTTAAAACATGACACCTACGGTATATGGTTCCCACACATAACATGACGAATAACCAATATATATCCAAGCTCAAAAAACCTGTATATTTGCTTGAGTTTCAGGGAAATATCTGCAGCGGCGACACCGCAGACCAATTAACCACTCACTAATTTAGCTCATTTAACAGGAAACAGGTGAATCAAGGAGATGTGATAATTGTCTATTCCATATGTAAACTGTCAAAAATAAAACAACCAAGACATTTCACCCAAGAAAATATTTACTTGGAGAGAAACTTCTTGCTAGCTATCAAAAAGAAAGGAGGGACTCTTAGTATAAAAAGCCATTCATCAAATAGACACATGGCGAGTGCAGCGCAAAATGACAGCATAAACATTACCCCAAACAAAAAGGATGCCAAATCAAACAATAAAAGGGTGCAGTAAAAACTATAAAGAACTTTGCATCAATGCTTGCATTAAAACAACTCGGAAATACAATGATATTGCAAATTGACAAAGACGACCCAAGTTTCATACATATTGTCACAACATGGATGACAAAGCTTGAAATTGAAAAGGGTCATTACCTTCCATATCTGCTGAAAGCTCGCTCCAGATCACGGGCACGGGTCCTAGAAGATAGCTTACCAACATAGAGGCGGGTATTGGCATATTTATCATCATAACGAGGCATTGTTGCTGTGAAAATCAAAATATCATTATCAACAACTAATAACAACCAAAATTGACATGCAATGAACAATTAATCATCTATAGTTATATACATAAGAAAAAAATATGAAATATTCTACGCCATGTGCAATTAGATGAAAAACATAACCTAATTTGACAATGTTTCAACTCATAACCCTAAATACCGTCGAATTAAGCTAAATCGGTGACATATTCAAATGTGAATTGATGACATAAAAGATTAAAAGAGACATCAATTTTACTGCAATAGCAAAACCGATTAGGGATTCGTGAAAGTCGGGAATCGGATTTTGTAACCAGAAACCAACAATTGAAAGGGGGAAGTCAAATCGAATTAAAAGGATAAACAGATCTAAGGGAAAAGAACTATTTTGATGGAATACCTCAGAAGGTGAAGCTAAGAGGAATTGGTTTCTCTTTCACTCCGAAGTACAATCTCTGAATTTCAAACTGAACGGTGAGGAGGGTTCAGAGGAAATGTTTTATAGACTAAATTACATTTACATATTGAAATTACATAAATTATTTTCATTTTTTATCCCTACAAAATAACCTCTGACTTATATACGCGGTAACTAACCGAGAAATAAATATGATATTTTAAATAAAAAATGATGATAAATATAATTAAGTTAAATAAAATATGATATATTATTGAGACAAATTTAAATAATATACGATTCAATATATTTTTATTATTTTTGGTACATAATGCATCAATAATTTTAAAAATATATTGTTTAAATCACTCTGATATTATATTATAACGAACAAAAATAATAAAAATGTATTGATTCATATACTATTTGGACTTGTTTCAACCATATATCATATTTTGTTTAATTATATTATTACTCCTTTTTGTTTAAAAGATCACACTTACTTTTTTTGGAGAGCATTGAGTGCAATGTAGGGGTGACAAAATTACCATAATATAAAATCCATCCGTCAAAACTAATGGATTTAATTGAATATAATCTAATGGATAGTATTGATAAATGATATATTCAAATCCATTCATTATATCCAATATTAATATAAAAAAATATCTCTCACCTTTCTAAGCACAATCCCACACATTTTACAAAAGTTGAAAATTGCAATTGTGATTTTAAAAAGTGTTTATAAAAAAAGTATAAACGATTTCGGTCTTAGTGCTTTACCTCAATATCTTGATGCAAAATATAAATATATCATTTTTGTTATTGACTAATGTGATAATATAATAACAAAATGAAATATTTCAGGATGATACTGTTGCATATAACTTATGGAAGTCCCAATTATTAGGAGTGTAAGCGGTTCCGGTTTAAACCTAAAACTGATAAAACCGAACCATAAAATGTGGTTCAGTTTAGTTCGGTTCAGCTCCGCGGTTCGGTTCGATTCCGCGGTTTGGTTTAGTTTTTTTTATTTAGAACCATTTAAGTTGGGTTCGGTTCACGATTTTATAAATTTTGGAACCGTTAGAACTGAACCCCATATTAAAAACTAATTTTATTTTAGATTTGAATGGTTAAACTTTAAAGTTATGAGATAAAATATGATTAAGAATTTAAAATTATTAATACATATAGGCTATAAATAAGACGCAAATAAAAGAAATAAATTAGTAAACAAACCTAAATATCTATTATCCATTGAGAAGATAGAAAGAAAACTAAAAAACTAGTATACATTTTGTCAATATTCTGATATGAAATTAATTAAATAAAGAAACTAAGGAACTAAGAAAATAAATGGAGAACTTGATGACATTACTAATGATGTGGAGTATTAGGTGTTACTGTTGGACCAAAATATTGGTACAGTTTGTCATTCTTAAATTTTATTGGACATTGTCGAAGATTTTTTGGACGAAAATTTAAAGTTTGTAATGCATTGAGATGTTGAATTATTATTGTTTTACTAGAAAAAGTATTAAATATTTTGTTATTGATGGGTTTAGTATTCATTTAGTTGACTCTATACCTTGCAAATTTTGTTCATCTATTTCTTAAAGGATTTTCTTTAAATAAGTTGAAAAACCGAGGAAGCGAACCATTAATGAACAGTTCGGTTTGTTGCCTAAATAAAATTTGCGGTTAATTGAGTAGAACCGAACTGTATCTTTGTGTTAGGTTCGATCACTAAATTGCATAAAAAATCGAACCGAACTTGTTCACCCCTGTCAATTATGTTGCACCAGAGATTCTTGTCAATAAAAGTCCTTATAAAAAAACTTCACAAATTCACATTTTTAAAAATGTTTATCAAAAAAGCAATTTTTAAAAGTGTTTGTTAAGAATTTTTTTTTTATAATTTGCTTTTAAAAAAAATCACTTTTTAAGAGTACGTTTTTAGAAAAACACTGTTTAAATTTTGTTAAAAATGATTTATTAAATAATAATTTTTAAAAGAATTTTTTTCTTCAAAATTGCTTCATTAAAATTATTTTGTTCAAACTAAAAAAAGTGGGTTGTATATCCATCCAATTCATTAAAATGGATACATTGATATAATGGATGGATTGAGATCCATTGGATATGGATGAATTGGATAATTTAAAAATGTGATGTAATGGATTTATATGAATTGGTGGATAGTTTTCTATCCATCCATTAGGATCCAAATCCATCCAAACCCATCCAATTACCACCTCTAGTGCAATGTATGTATATAAATTAATGATTTTTATAGGTGTAAAAAATTGAGGGGTAATTTGTGTGGTTTACTCTTTTGTAATTTATAGATTGCACCGACACGATTTGACACAACTGTTTTCTTTTAATCCAACAATTAATCATTTATCTTATATATTATCAATCACTAGTTTGTCGACCGGCACTCCATGTCAACTGACATTGCTATTTGTCTAATATCATCAGTGTACACATAAAGTTTCTAATAATGATAGTGTGTCATTATATCTTTTTTATGTTGGTCAAAGTTGTTCTTTTTGGGATGGTGAAGAGAGAAAATAAAAATAGGAGAATGTGTGGAATAATATTGATACATTGATGGAAAAGAATAAAAGAATATATGCAAGTTTCTTGTAGTTGTCATTTGGATGTTAAAAAATAATAAAATTATGTCCCAGTAGTTACTAGATGGAGTTGAATAAAATTATACATATCATTTAATATGTATACACCGATAGTATAAGTGTTTTTTACACTCTCACTGAATCTCCACCATTCATATGTTAATTATCATTGACTTTCAAACAAAATTATTACAAATCAATGGTGAATGATGTGCTGATAATGTAAAACAATGCACAAATTTTAAACTCTTATACATATTCAATTACCTGACTATTCTTTAGGCCTATTTTATATTTATATAATAGTAAAGGTAGAGATGAAACATAGAATTAGGAATGTTCAATTAACTAAATACCTAATAGACATGTTTTGCTTTTATATAGTAGTATAGATGTTTCACTTATTCCTATTCATATTTAATTATTGAATCTCCAAAAGCTCTCCAAAAAAGTAATTTAGGATTATGCAATAATTATTAAATCTTTACATTAATGATATATATATTATGAGAATAAAATATATCATCATACAAGAAGATAAACTATTGCCACTGAAATCATGAAATGTACACTATTTAATCATTTTCTATAAAAATATTTTTCAAAACTAAATAAAGTAGTATATGTGTCATAATTTTAATGTCTGAAAAATATAACATCTTTTTGTGTAAATATATATTTTATTCTTATTTATTATACTCAAACAATTAAGGTCTTAAGTAATCTCATTAAGTCACTTTAATATTTATATATCATAAGTTTTTATATGGTGAATCATTCATAATTTCATATGTTATAAATAAAACTATTATGATTATTGGGATTGACATTTGTTGGAACTGATAATTATACATTCTAAAAAGGATTAGTTTTAGATGAGGAGATACCCTTAGTAGTGAGTAGTAACAAAAAAAATACTAAATAGTGAATGATCTATGAGTAAAAAACTTTACACATAAATATTAAACTTATTTTTTATATAATCTATTATATGACAAAGTACATTGGAATTGGGAGGAAAAAGAATTCATCTAATGTTTTTTATTGATTTTTTTAATTAACAACTTTTTTGTATTACCAATGTATTTCTTTATTCTATGGGTAAGGACTAATTCCCTTTGGAGTGTGTTGACATTCCTCCTAACAAATATTGCTCTTAAGAATTAAATTTTTGCTTTTTTGATTAGTCTGGAGATATATTAAGATCTTATACTACCAGACTAACCCATTGGTAGTATTCAAAACAAACAATGTAGTAACACACTACTATTTTGTATTTTAAATATAAATATAATATAAGAAATATTATTGATGAAATTATGGTAATTATTGTAGTTATGATAGTATTTAGAAATATTTGTGAGGGTATAAAATGATTAAATGAAATGAATAATTAATAAATATATGGATGAGAGCCTTTTAAAAGACGTATGTTAACTAAAATATTAGAGAAGTAAAAAGTTTATTAAAATATATAGAGTAATAAATATAGAATGTAATGATGAAAAATCTATCTAGCTTAATATCCATACACTATCAGTGTAAAGTTTTGTATATTGTCAACATATTATACTTTATTGATTTATATTACTTTTGTTTAAGAGTCTATGGTGATTAGCATGTGAATGTTAGATTATGTACTAATAGTGCAAAAATTGTTTACAACCAATGTATACATATTAAATTCAAATATATTTTGTATATATTATTTAATGCCATTTATATAAGAGCATTGTGAGAACTAGACCAGATGACCCGACTGGTCTGCTCGTTGACCGAACTTGAAAACGACTTTGGTTTGTAGTCTTAACCGGATGAGTGGTTTGACTTCTATGAACTAGAGAAACTCTTGCTGGATTGTGCTAAACTCGTTTAAACTATAATAACGCAGGAAATGAACCTAACAATTTACTTAAAATTTAAAAAATTGAACGTTGCACTAATGTTTTGTTTTACTTTCGTCCAAAAAAAATAAATAAGTATTAGCTCAACATAATTATACCTAATTGTTAATTATATAAAATATTACATTTATATAAATATATATTTACATATAAAAATTATTAATTATATATTTAATCATCCAATCAGACAGTTTAAATGCTTAAACCGATTAAACAAGACATCTTTCAGTTTGATGTTCGACTCAAATTTCATAACATTCTATAAGAGTATAATATCTATACAACTTTATACATACTAAATATAGTGATGACTAAATTAAATATAAATGATAAATAATATTATAAAAGTGAATAAAATTAATACAATATTATTACATACGTCATTTTCTCTTTTATATAATATAACTTTCGGGGATAAAACAAGGTTTATAGAAGACGACTAGCGAAAAATGAGTAAGCATAATCATAGATAGCACTAAAACAAATGTAAGAAAAGCAATCTTCTCATTTTAATATTTGGATAACGCTGTCATTTTCTTAGGCCACCAAACTCGTGCCTAACAGCACAAACTCTTATACACTTATATTCAATCAATGTTGTTTACAACCAACAAAACACAGTCATTATTATAAATCATCACACATAATGATAAACGTGCCCATAAGAAAACCCCACCATTATAAATCCATTCAATTACCCTTTCTACCTTTTCCATACCCCATTAATTAATTTCTACCATTTTTTCTCTTGCAATTAATTTACATACCCTATAAGTCCATAACCTTCTAACACAAAGAAAATCACCTTAGAGGAAGGAGGAGGAAGAATATGGCTTCAGTATGCATATCAAACTGTGTGAACGATGCACGTGACCCACGTGTTCCTGTACGAGCAAGTTATGTGAACATATACAAGTGGCCTGAATCAGACGCAGAGTTTGTAAGATCCAATGGCAGAAATGGTAAAAATAATAATAATGATTCGAATTCTTTGCATGCATTGTACGGTCATCCAAAGGTAGTGAATAGCATTTCATGCAGACAGATATATCTTAGAAGCTATAAATTTTCAAGAAAAGAAACAGTGCCTGAGAAAACCCAGAAATGCTTTGGGAAAGTGAAGGATAAAGTGGGTTCTAATTCTTCTCATGGTGGGAGGAAGAAGAGAAGTAGGAGTAGTAGGAGAAGGAAGTGTTTGGTTTTGAGGAAAATGAAGGAAATTTCATGTGCTGCTTTGTTTAGGATTTTCCATAGGTTCTTGTCTTGTGCTGCTAGTGTTGATGTTGTGGATGAAAAGGATTGACCTTCTTGTTTGGGATTAGTTTAAGGTTTGAAGTGTTAAACTGGTTTTGTTTCTTTTTCCTCTAATTATGTTCTAATGCTCTATAGAGAAGAGTTTTTTAAAGTCTGCTTGTTTTCGGTTGATTTGATTAGTTTATTTTTTGGTTTAATTTAATAAGGAGTGATTTAATTTTCCTCTTTTTTTGCAGTAAAGAGATTTGGTTAATTTTCCTATGTTGTTTTTTTAGTACTTTCTAGCTACTTTTTTTCGAAAATATATCTGTTGTTATCTCAAATTTTATTTTATATGGTGTTTTACGTCAATCAAGATAAAGAAAAAACAATACTAATAATGAAGGTATAATTTTTTTAATTAACATAATATATACATAAATTTGAGACAAACCATTCATGTTCCACAATAAGTCCTCTCTTTCTCTATTTTTTTAGTTTTTAGAGGATAGTTTTCAGCCTAAATCAAAGTAAATGGGGATGCTACCTTGTGCTTTGGAATGTTTCATGGATGAATCTTTCTCATTCATCTTCTTATTTGCTAAGTATTACAAGGGAACAATGTTTAAAATTGCATCGTCTATTACATTTACGGTTTCATCATTGTATTTATTATTTATTAAAAATCCAGATTAGTGTGAGAAAATGTAATTAATACAATCACGATCATTGATTACGTCAATAAAATTACTACAAAGATTCTAAAAAATGTGATTAATTATGATGGTAGGCCCTAGTTTAAAATCTTGCTAGCCAGTTAGGGTTGAAATACTTAGGTTTTGCCAATTTTAAAAAGTTACCATGGGTTCATTATTTTCTAGAATGTTCTTAATTTAATTTTGGTATGAGTGTCACGTCAATGAACTTATCAATGCTAAGTTTCTATCTATATGTGATTTTAATTATACAAATATGATTACAATTTCGAAGGTATACAATTTTATAAAAAAGCGAATTAATTAATTATAGATCATATATAGCTTATAACAAGGATAACTTTAGATATAAAATGATAGTTTTGTCTATATGTGATATTACTTGTTGTCTTCATTGTTTAAAACTTTAGACATAACATAACAGAATTGAGAAACAAGAAGCAAGCATGAAAAACTGAAAGAAGATGAACACATACTATGAATAATACCTCTCTTTATTATTGACGATGAAGTCAAAACGAAAAAAATGAATGATTAATTGAATACATTATGAACCTTGTGTTCTTATTTATAACACTTAAATTAGCCTAACCTAACCTAACTACCTAATTAACATAACCAATTTAATAAACTTTACAGTAGTATAGCAGTGAAATCCTAAGTAACTTGCGTGATAAGAAACTGCATAATCATCAAGGTTTGATGCAAAGTTGATGCGCCAATGTCGTGGCCTGATGCGCCATTGTCGTGGCCAACTGGTGCGCTGCTAGTGTGCCCTTGTGCACCATTTTTGCTTGTCTAGTGCGTGTGGTGCTTCGGTCGTGGCTTGTGTGTGTTTCAATCAAGAAGCTTCTTCTCTCGGTTAGCATCTACATGTGAAACACGGTCAAGTGTCTCCTTCTCTCGACCAAGGTCCTTATGTGATACTCGATCAAATGACTTGATATCTCAATCACAATATCCAATCTTGGCTGGGTCAAAAGTCTTGGTATTTTGATCACGATGCTCATGCTTGACTCGGCCAGATGTCTTGGGATCTAGTCACAATGCTCTTGCTTGGCTCTGTCTTACTAATCATGTGGCTTGATGTTGGAGTCATTCTTCATGGTTTGGTCCAATATTAACAATTTTGGAAAATAAAAGAAACATGGTGGTATATGTAGTTGTTAAGTGTGACATATCACATTACATCATGACATTATTTTAATTTGAACCTTTTTGAGGATAAACACAGAGGTATTCTTCTTTTCTTGTTTTTTTAAGATAATAAATTCATACCTGATTTATTTTAATTTCCTTTGGATTCCACTTTGATGCAATGTTGACGAACGAAATTGTTGACCGGTCACTATAGAAATGTTGAGATAATGGAGAATGTCTACACCAATTCTACAGATATGTAGATAACCATAATAGCTCCATTTATATTATATTAAATAAATTTGAACATTTACGATAGTTTGGCAACATTTTTGGTGTGTGTGAAAGGGTGATTCACCAAACATATATCTCTTTCGAGTAGGCTTGATTAAGTGAGTTTCATCTCTCTTTAAAATCTTCCATACACAATTTGAAATTTTCAAATATCTATCAAATGTGTTTACTCGTTGATCGACTAGTAATAAATCTTTAACCTCTAATATTAGTTCTATTTTCATGTAATAAGTAATATAATGCTTGTTTGCAGTATTTTTTTTAATCATATTATGATAATATATAATTACTTTTATTTTAAATTATGGTTATATTATCAACATAATTATGCTTCAGGTTCTTTATATTATTTTGAAATTTCAACTGATTTTTTAAGCCAATAAATATTGGTCCAGTGGGTAAGGAAGGGTCTCCGCCCACAAATTATATTCAACTAGAAATGAATTGTCTCAAAGTCTACAAAATGGTGAATTCCAATGTTGGTCAAACTATTAAGGAATTATCTTGGTGTTAGATGTGCATTCTTATAGGAGAGTATTTTTTACTGTATGATTAATAATACATATGTTACATGTACATTAAATAATAATTTTATTGTACATATATTTAAAAATATGCTAAAAGATATATATTAATAATATTATGTCATGACTTGATAAAATAAAATGACAAATATAAATATTAATCATTGATAAGTTGCATATAATAAGAACCTAACTTAGAGATTTAAAATATTAATTTACACCGAAAGTACATAATAATAAATCATCACATTTATTTTAATGCATGTTCAAAACACTTACATATAAATCATAATTAAGAAGGCAAATATATAATATTTATAGTGTAAAATATTGACTATGTAACCATCAAAGATAATGTCATTAGGAAAAGTAATTGACACCACAATAGAGTCAACTTATTAACATTTCAAATCATTTGGAATTTTTTTGTCGTAACCATTTTCGTGTTTCAAAGCTGCATTTAAAGGTTGAAGATTATATGCATGCCAATATTATTAAATAAATCTATACTATTGATGATACAAATTTGTAGCACCATTCAAAATACTAAAAAAGAAACTAATATATAACAAAAACATAGAGCAAACATTATTATCATTATTAGAAATAGCGTGAATTTACATTTTGCTACATATATCCCAGACCTTAAAAGTTAGTGCCAATAAAGTCTTTATCACCTTTCTTCTTTTTTTAATAACAAAATTCAAATCATATTGAGAACAATTTAGAAAATAACAATCATCCACCTAAATGAATGATAAGCATAAGGTAACTAATTAATAAAGTTCATATTGGGCAAATAGAATCATGTATTCCAGTCAAGGAGAGTCAAGCAATAAACACCACTTTGATGACCATTATATAACCTAATAACTAACTTAAAACAATATCAAATTAGAGTTTAGTAATTGCTGAAATTTCCGGCCACAACAAAACATTACAGAAATGGGTATTTGACATGTCCAGCTCATCAAGTCATAGATGTAAGTGGATTATATAGGTTAAGGAAGTAAAAAAAAAACATTATATTATGCAATAATTCATACACAACCAAATAATTCAAAAGAGATTATATTATGCAATAATTCATACACAACCAAATAATTCAAAAGAATTTTACTTGTAATCGAAAGATAAAATGATAATGGGGTTTAGCTAAAAATAACAAAAGCTCAAATGAGTAAAGGAAAAACAAACAAACAACTAGTATGAGTTTTAAACAACATATATTTTCAAAATCATTTTAGAGAGAGTTAACAACAAACAAACAAAAAGATTCCAAATTTAAAAACAAACTCAACCTTCCATATTAAAATTAAGCCACACACCATCAAAAACAGAAAAAATGGTAATGAAGTTTAAATAAAATTTCCAAAAACTCAAATATTGAGCCAAAATGAGTGTGTTAAATAACATATATATTAAAAACCATCGAATATAGAAAATAAAATACAAAATCCAATAAGTGAGTAACTAACCATGATCCTTACCTTATTTCACATGAGGATACATTGCATGTATTTTTGAGACATGCAAAACAAAAATTAAAATAATGATTCTTTGAATAAAAAAAGTGTATAAACAAAATAAGAGATAGGGAGAGGAGAAAACTAACTTGCAAAGATGCTTCAAGGAAGAACCAAACTACAAATGAAGAGAGGAAATGAAAAATATATATATATATATATATAAATGGAGATTTAATACATACAATAGGTTTTGAAGGGAAAACCAAATCTACAAAATAGAAATGCTTATCAAACGCTAACAAAAGGAAATGTTGGAAGAATATATCTATAAAATAATAAAACTAGTGAGAACACATCTACAAAATAAGGAAATCAATGAAAAAGTAAACAAAAAAATCAATGACAAAATAAGAACAGATCTACAAAATCAATAAAATATGCACTTTAAATATTAGATCTACAAAATAAGAATATATATACAAAATAAATAAATAAATAATCAATGAAAAATACACTTTAAATATGATTGTTGGAAGAGAAAGAAAAAAATCAATAACAAAGAGGCATAATGAAATGATATGAAAAAATGAAATGAAACTTAGGAGAAAAAGAAGATTGTTGGATGAGAAAAAATGAAATGAAACTTGGAGAAAAAGAAGATTTTTGGAAGAGAAAAAATGAAATGAAACTTGGAGAAAAAAGAAGATTGTTGGAAGGGAAAAACAATATAAAGAAGAGGCAACTTTTATTTTTTGAGAACATCACTAATGTTTATTTAATAATAATAGTTAATAGACGAGAGAAAAGATTAAAAGATAAAGAGATGAACTTGAAAAATTATTCAACTTCAATTTAATGTGATGTATCAATATTATTTGAATTCGAAATTAAAAATTTATTATAATAATGAAAAAGTATAGAAGTTGTGTATGAGGCTTCACCATAAGCAAATGAACCTCATTTAGAGATATTGAAGGAAAGTCTACCTATTCATGATAATGTAACAAGACCTTTTTTGTTTTATATAGGCAATAAATTTGTAACCTAAATTACATAAACTTTTAAACTTTAACAAAAAATATTAATTAATAGTGTGCTCTTTTATATTTTAAAAAAAAATCTCGATTTGATAATCTTCTTGGTGATGTTACCAAATTTTGAGATTTTATTTTTGTGCTTTTACATGAATTAGAACTTTTCTCCCAAAATCCATTATTTCCATAATATAAAATTTATCTTAAATTATAAAAAAGGCCAAATATGAAGTTTAAAAGAGAAAAAAAAAACATAAAAATAGGCCATTTATTAATCACAAGACTATTAATTTTTAAAAAATAAAGAAACATAACAAGGCGTTAGGGACATAGAGACGGAGAGGTTAGGGGCACAATTGGAGAAGATGAGAGAGAATTCGTTAGGGGAAGGAGCGGTTGTGGAAGGCGGAGGGAGGAGGAGAAAGGTCGCAGAAGGTGAAGAGGTGAGTGATGTAGTGGGAAATGGGAATCGAGGATGAGGGTGGAAGGGTTTTGTTGGATTTGGAGGGAATCTTCATTTAGGAGGAATAAGCAGGGGATGGGTTGAGGGGAGGTGGGGTGAGAGTGATGATAAAGATGCGGATGGTGACGTGGCCAGAGTGGGTGAAGTCGAATTTTTCTAGGAGGATCATGGGGCGGGTGTTGGTGATTATTGTTAGTGTTCTTTGAGGTTGATCGGGAATGATCGGAGTTGAGGACCCGTATAAGTAGTTTGTCTTGGAAGATTGGTCGGAACTGAGCTTGAACCCGCTGGTGGAGGTACCTGAAAATGTTCTCTGACGATCAAGTTAGTACAAGACTTTATGAGAGTGATTGAGAGTAAATATGAGAGAGAGATGAGAGTAAGGAGTAATGAATGTAAGTAATAAATGAAAAGATTGGATATTAATGATACTCCATGTATGAGAGTTCCTTATTTATAGAGTTTTGGGATGGTGGACGTGGCATATGACTAATTGTGATTCAGGATGTGCTATGAGAGTACGGTAGGCATGCCGTTATTCACCATCCTGCAGGTCTACTATTGTCAATATGTCGTGGGTAGATAGAATTTTCAAGCGGCGTAGCATGTGGAGTGTTAGTGACGCATTAATGGCGAGTCAGAGGCGTATTGATGACGCGTTAGAGGCGTATTAATGATGAGTAAGAGGTGCATTAATAGCCCTGCGGTTAGCATTGTTCGGACTTAGTCGGTAACATGGTACGTCCTTAGTCGGATATCCATCTGGTTTATCCGGGGTGGAATAGTTTCCCCCAGTCTAACAGTAGGGCTGATAGCTGGGGCATGCTATTAGACTTAGGGTATTCAGGCGATCATCAAGGTTCATTCGCCGATAATCACGGGTGGGCTTAACCTGAATCCGTTGACCAGGGTCAACCTCTTGCTCCAGGTTCGACCGTACAAGTAGCCTCTAGGCATAGGGGTAGATTACGATAGTGGTCTGCCTTTGACTGACACATGGAGGGTCTATAACGCTTCAGGTGGTGACCTCATGTATCCAATCGACGCGTTGATTTGTTTCAGATTCCTTCATTCGTTTCCCGAGCCATTATTGGATCGTCCTCGAGTGGTTTTGAACGGATGTGATGCGTCCTCGGGTTGGGCTTCGAGCGAGGCCCGAGTCCAGCCCTTTTCCTATGAATAGGGGGTTTCCCCATTCATTCTTCCTCACTTTGATTTTAGAAAAAATTTCTCATACCGAGCTTGCATTGTTTTTGAATCCGGCCATCAAACCTTTCTTTCTTCTGGAATTTCCGTTTTCGAACCACTCAGTAATTTCCTTTATCTTCTCTTTATATATATGTATAACTTTTTTCGGTTATAGTTATGTTTATGAGGGGTCTAGTTCCGATTAGGGGAGTTCTTTTCCCAACCTCCGTCTGTTTCAATAAACCTGCCCCTGTCATCATCAGTGAGCTCAGCTTGCCTCTGCCTCGGGTAGTAGTCGGTCTGCATTGACACGACTAAAACAATTCTCCATACCAACCTTATTACATAACTTGAGGAGGAAAAGGTCAGAGGTGATGCAGTTGTGATGGATCAGGCAACTTTCTCCGATAAGTAGCGTCCGGTCTTGGATGGTATGTCCAGTTCGGATTCTGAAGCTTCCTCTATTGACAGGTTAATCATGGGGTGGAAATTTGCCAACATGCCGATTAATTCAGCATTCCAGAGGGTATGGCGGGTCCCAACTCTCATTATTAGTGGGTTGACCGGGAAGTCCTAGGGTCCCCTACTTTCTTTCCCCCAAATGTGCGTCTTGTCGTGGATGTGCTTACTCGCCCAATGAACAACATACTCAACGAGAATCAGAATCACTGGAGCTTTTACATGTATGAGTATGTCTGTCGGTGAATAGGAGTGAAGATCCCATTTGAAGGGTGGTATACCGAGGTGCTGCAGCATCTTCAAGTAGCCCATTCTCAGCTGCACCCCAACTCTTGGGGTTCATTAGGCCATTTAAAATATTTTGCAACATCATAGAACGACCCTGCACCATCCGGTTGTTCTTCTGGATGTTCAAGATGGCTCACAACACAAACAAGAACGATAATAAGGAAGGTCGCCGAGGGTGGATGTCCTTGCAGTCTCGGAATGGTCGTGCCCTCTTCCACCCCTTCGAAGGATTAGTGAAGAACTGGAAGTTCGACTTCTTTTGAGTAGAGGCCCGAGGATTTCGCCATACCTGGGCGTACGACCCTGACAATCTACCTTGTTTTCCTTTCTCCTCAAATGAGGGAATCCATAAAAAGCACGCCTACTCCTTAATCTTTTCCTACAAAGAAATAGATGATCGGGAAAAGAAGGCGGTAGATGAGATGTTGTCCTAGATTGAGGAGGGTTGGGTTATTGAATGATATAGGCTCACCCAAGGCGGTCATGCATTCGAGGAGTCAGTCGGTAGGTATCTGACTATAGGTGTCTTGACCTGAAAAAATAATATTATGATTATTTGTTCTATGTCTGACTTGTGTTCTCTTATTTCTCTCAGTAGTGACTATGCGCGACCAAATAGATCGGAGTAGACTCCTGAGTTGGGCTGCCCAAAAAAGGAAGAATGCTGAAGCCAACAAGAGGGTGAGGCACAGTTGGCATGCTCGATCCGACAGCCCAAGTGGGGCGATGCTACTCCTCGAAGGGAAGGCAGACATCCTGCCAATTTGGGGGAGACTCCCATATCTCGCCCTGAGCTTATCTTTATCGTTCATTACAGGTCGACCCCAAGTCATTCGGTCGACTTGACAGCTAAAACAACTACTCGTGCTGAAGTTGTTGAAGTGGACATCATTCGCTAGGAGAGGCATAGAACGAGCAAGGCTATTATAGTGGGTAAGGGAAAATCAACCCATGCTTAGGCAAAGTACACCTACAACATCCCCAAGGCTGTCGAGCAGACCTTGATAAACCTGGGGGTCCATGAGACAATGAATAGCATGCTCTTGGCTGAATTGTTGCGGAGGACCCTTAAAGCCGCGGTCTTGGCAACATTGGTGGCTAAGTACCTTAAGAGTGATGGATTACTGGCCACCCATGTTGGTGAGGAGGACCTGACCAACCTGCAGGAGCAATATTCAAGCGAGATTAAAGAGAAACATGCTGAAGCCCTAAAGAGTTTGGATTGGCAGAATCTTGATGTCGGCGAGCAGCTCTCCTCTATGTCACTCCAGCTAAGGGATGCACAAGAGGCGTCTTTGTTAGCCCAAGAGAATTTGGGTGCTGCCCAAAGGGAATTGTTGTCCTTTGTTGATCACCTTAGGATGGCTGAGGATGAGAAGCTTCTAATTTGGGACAAGTTAATGTTATTGGAGGGTCGGGAGGAATCAACCCAAGCTAAGGCTTCCTGGATGGGAAATGAGTTGGCTGATTTGAAGGCGACCTATCTGAAGCTAGAGGACAAAGTAGATGCAGCGGCCAACGCTGAATGGGACAATGCTTCCGCCTAGGTCCACTTAGTCCTCCCAGATTCTGATTGGTGTTGGACGTGATTAGACGCTCATGTGACTCCTAAGGGTGATCTGGTGGCTGATGAATATGATGGCCTGATCACACTTCCTGTTCCGGCCAGGGGTGGTGGGGATGCTTGACAGTTCTTGTCTTTGTGTTTGCTTTTCCTTTTTTCTCTATATTTTCATCAGGTATTGTTCGGATCCTGTAATCTCCCTTTTGTAATGAAATGTCTATTTTCTATTTGCTTGTCATGTTGTTGGTATCCCTTGTTTATATCGTAATTTTTCATTAACCGAGGGTTGCCGAATTCAAACTATAATAACTGGATAAATGTTACCGTTCAAATTCAAGTAGCGGAACATAATAACACAACTAGGTTGTCTTTCAAACAAAGTAGACCGAATAATGCTTAAGTTGTTAACACTCGAAATTCCACAAATGAATCAGGTAAATAGACTGAATAATTCTTAAGTGACGACTACCCAGATTGCTGTTAATGAATTATATAACATGAAGTGACAATTCCCCGAGTTATTTCTAATGATGCCCAAATTTCCACAAACGAATCAAATAAATAGACTGAACAATTCTTAAGTAACGACTGCTCAGATTGCTGTTAATGAATTAGATAACTTGAAGTGGAAATTTGCTTGGGTTGTTTCTAATGATGCCCAGATTTCCACAAATGAATCAGATAAACAAACTAAAAAAATTCTTAAGTGGCGATTGCCTTGATTGCTATTAATGAATTAGATAACTTGAAGAGGCAATGGCCTGGGCTATTTCTAAATAAGATGGACCAAATAAGTCATAAATAATTGATACTCAAATTAGTGTAGAGGATGTGACGTCAAGGTATAGATCATCTTTAGATTTAGACTGCCGCCAAAGGGGGACGGGCCCACACCTTTGAGGGGTGATTGATTGGAGACTAAGGGGACTTGGTCATCACTTGGGTTTTTGATTTAGTCTGCCGCCATAGGGGGTGGGCTCACACCTTTGACGGGTGATTGATTGGAGACCAAATGGACTTGGTTCTC
This sequence comes from Lupinus angustifolius, assembly GCF_001865875.1. Taxonomy (NCBI): domain Eukaryota; kingdom Viridiplantae; phylum Streptophyta; class Magnoliopsida; order Fabales; family Fabaceae; genus Lupinus; species Lupinus angustifolius. Next base: position 11,168,503 of record NC_032028.1, on the reverse strand, counting down.
ACTTGAGTTTTAGATTGAGACTGCCATCAAAGGGGGACGGGCCCATGCCTTCAAGGGGTGATTGATTGGAGATCAATAGGACTTGATCATCGCTTGGGTGTTAGATTTATATCACTGTCCAAGGGGGACGAGCCCATGCCTTTCAGAGGTGATTGATTGGAGACCAAGGGGACTTGGTCCTCGCTTGGGTTTTAGATTTAGACCACTGTCAAAGGGGGACGAGCCCACACCTTTGAGGGGTGATTCATTGGAGACCAAGGGGTCTTTGTCCTCGCTGGGGTTTTATATGTAGACCGCCTTCAAAAGGGGACATGTCTACATCTTTGGTGGGTCTGTAAAAAAAATGAATAATACCTAGTTAACTTATACGTTCTTTGGATTACAAAGGTTGTTTGACCACGTAAGGGGATGAAATTACATATTTTTGTATCCCAAGAAAATTTTTTCGGAGGTTCATTGAATTCCATGTCCATGGAATTTCTTTCCTCGATAAATCTTCAAGCTTGTAGTCACCTATATCGATCTTAACAACCACTCGGTAAGGCCCCTCCCAATTTGGTGCTAGTTTCCCTTTGGGTTGGCCAACATCTATCCTCTGAAGGACCAGGCTTCCAACTTCAAACTCTCTTGGGACCACTACAACATTTTATGTATTGGTGCTTCGTCTTTTGACAACGACTTCTCTAATCCGAGCATGATCCATCTTCTCTTCAATGTAGTCTAGGTTGTGTCTTAGGGTAGTTGAGTTGGCAGTCTCGTCAAATTGCATTGTTCGCCAGGTTGGTTCTCCAATATCTACTAGTATTATAGCCTCAACATCGTAAGTGAGATTGAATGGCGATTCTCCAATAGTAGAGTGAGGAGTTTTTTTGTAGGTCTAAAGGACATTGTGTAATTAATCTGGCCAAGCCCCTTTGGTTTCGTCCAACCTATTTCTTAAGTGGCGACTGCCTTGATTGCTATTAATGAATTAGATAACTTGAAGAGGCAATTTCCTGGGCTATTTCTAAATAAGATGGACCAAATAAGTCGTAAATAACTGATGCTCAGGTTATTTTAGAGGATGTGATGTCATGTTATAGATCATCTTTAGATTTAGACTTCCGCCAAAGGGGGACAAGCCCACACCTTTGAGGGGTGATTGATAGGAGACTAAGGGGACTTGGTCCTCACTTAGCTTTTAGATTTAGTCTGCCGCCAAAGGGGGACGGGCACACGCCTTTTAGGGGTGATTGAGACTTGGTTCTCACTTGAGTTTTAGATTGAGACTGCCGTCAAAGGGGGATGGGCCCACACATTCAAGGGGTGATTGATTGGAGATCAATATGACTTGATCTTCGCTTGGGTTTTAGATTTATATCACCGTCAAAGGGGGACGAGCCCACGCCTTTGAGAGGTGATTGATTGGAGACAAAGGGGACTTGGTCCTCGCTTTGGTTTTAGATTTAGACCACTATCAAAGGGGGATGGGCCCACACCTTTGAAGGGTGATTGATTGGAGACCAAGGGGAGTTGGTCCTCGCTTGAGTTTTATATGTAGACCGCCTTCAAAAGGGGACATGTCTACATCTTTGCCGAGTCTATAAAAACAAATGAATAATACCTAGTTAACTTATACGTTTTTCGAATTACAAAGGTTGTCTGACCATGTAAGGGTCGACATTACATCTTTTTGTATCCTAAGCATAGAATTTGCGGAGGCTCATTGAATTCCATGTCCATGGGATTTCTTTCCTCGATAAATCTTCAAGCTTGTAGTCACCTTTATCGATCTTAACAACCACTCGGTAAGGCCCCTCCCAATTTGGTGCTAGTTTCCCTTTGGGTTGGCCAACATTTATCCTCCGAAGGACTAGGCTTCCAACTTCAAACTCTCTTGGGACCACTACATCATTATATATATTGGTGGTTCGTCTTTTGACAATGACTTCTCTAATCCGAGCACGATCCATATTCTCTTCAACATAGTCTAGGTTGTGTCTTAGGGTAGTTGAGTTGGCAGTCTCATCAAATTGTATTGTTCGTCAGGTTGGTTCTCCAATCTCTACTAGTATTATAACCTCAACATCTTAGGTGAGATTGAATGTCGATTCTCCAATGGTAGAGTGAGGAGTTGTTCTGTAGGCACAAAGGACATTGTGTAATTAATCTGGCCAAGCCTCTTTGGTTTCGTCCAACCTATTTTTTAAACCCTTAAGGATAACCTTGTTAGCTGCCTCTGCTTGCCCATTAGTTTGAGGATGCTCACATGAGGTGAATTGTTTTTTGACATGTAGCCCGAACAACAACTCACCAAACCTTCACTCTGAGAATTAGGTACCATTATCTGTTACTATTGTAGCCAGAACCCTGAAACAAGTAATGATATTTCTCCATGTAAACTTCCGGATATTGGATGAAGTGATGGTTGAAAATGCTTCAACCTTTAACCACTTGGAAAAGTAGTCCACCGCAACTATCAAGAACTTGAGTTGTCCAGCTGCTGGTGGGAAGGGTCCCAGGATATCCATTCCCCATTCGCAGAACAGCCAAGGAGACATAATGGATGTCAACTCTTCGGGAGGCGCCTTGTGAAGGTCGGCGAACAACTAGCATGATATGCATTTTTTGTTAAGTCAGAGGCATCTTTCTCCATGGTCGGCCAGTAATAGTCTGCCCTCAGTACCTTCTTTGCCATAGAGGTCGCCTAAAGATGATGACCACAACTTCTTTCGTGGATCTCTAGAGTACAAAATACGCTCTATCGGGCCCTAGGAATTTTAATATCTGGGTGAAAAAGCCCCGCTGTATAAAGATCCTTGTGCCAATGTGCACCATGAGCTATATCGGAGGAACCTCTATCTTTCTTTCTTGTCCACTAGAAGATCACCATGGAATTAAATGCCCCAACATAATACCCTCACACATCATGAAGTGACATTTTCCCCAATTTAATACAAGATTCACTTCCTCACATCTCTACAATATTTTTGTCAAGTTTGTTAAACAATCATCAAATGAAAGTCCATAAACAAAAAATTATCCATAAAAACTTCCATTATGTTTTCTATAAAATCAGAAAATATTGCAGTCATGCATCTTTGGAAAGTGGCTGGAGCATTGCATAGCCCAAAATGCATAATCCTTTAGGCAAAGGTTTCATAAGGACATGTGAAAATAGTTTTCTATTGGTCTTTAGGGTGAATGAGGATTTGATGAAATCCCGAGTACCCATCTAAATAGCAGAAATATTCATGTGTAGTAAGCCTTTCAAGCATTTGATCAATGAATGGAGAGGAAAGTGATCTTTCCTAGTGGTTGTGTTTAATTTTCTATAATCAATGCACATTCCCCACCCTGTGACTATTCTAGTTGGTATTAATTTATTTTTCTCAATTTTCACAACAATCAATCCACCCTTTTTAGGAACCACGTGAACTGCGCTCACTTATTCACTATCAGATATAGGTTATATTACCCCAACATCTAAAAGTTTTAGCACCTCTTTTCTAACCACTTCTTTCATATTAGGATTTAGTCTCCTTTGGTTTTCAATTAAATTTTTATGGTTAGGTTCCATGAAAATTCTATGCATGCAAAAAGAGGGATTAATGCCCTTAATATCATCCAATGTGTATCCTATTAGCTTCCTATGCATTCTCAAGATCCTTAGCAATTTTTCAGTTTCAAATTTATTTAGTTTGGCATTAACGACAACTGGATAAGATGAATTGGATCCAAGAAATTCATACCTGAGAGTGGAGGGGAGTGTTTTTAATTCAATCTTAGGTGTTTCCCCTCCTCATAGTCTTCAAATTTGGGTATTACTTTCAAGTTCTCATCTTGCGGGTTGTAAGGAAGTGCTGGACTTGCATTCAAAAATTCAATAACCTCAACCACTTCCTCATCAATGTCCGAAGTGTGACAATCTACCATGCATCTCTCCAAGGGATCTTTAGATTGCACTCTAACTGCTTCCTCTTTCACAACTTGGTTTAGCATATCAACCTTGCAACATGAGTCCTCAAGAAAAGGTTGTTTAATAGATTTAGAAATATCAAATTCAACTTTTTCGTCCTCTATGCTTAGGGAAAATTTTCCATTCTTTACATCAATTACAGAACCAACAGTAGCCACAAAGGGTCTACCTAGTATGATTGGGATTTGGGAATCCTCTTCCATCTCTAATATTACAAAATCTGCTGGAATGAAAAATTTCTCAACTTTGATAGGAACATCCTCCAAGATGCCTATAGGGAATTTAAATAACCTATATGCTAATTGAAGTGATATAGTAGTGGGTTTTAGTTCACTCACTTCCAATTTTTTGCACACGGATAAAGACATGAGACTCACACTTACTCCCAAGTTACATAAGGCATGATCAAAACTAGTATTTCCAATTAAACATGGGATAGAGAAAAACTACCAGGATCTTTTAATTTAGGAGGTAATTTATGTTAAATTAAAGCACTACACTCCTTAATTAAAGCAATTGTTTCATAATCATCTAGTCTTCTTTTTTTAGATAAAATATCCTTAAGGAATTTTGTGTATGTAGGCATCTCCTTCAGTGCCTCAATGAAGGGCAATCTAATATATAATTTCTTCAAAATATCCAAAAATTTCTCAAATTTCTTTTCTAATTTTGCCTTTGCTAATCTTTACGGAAAAGGAACTGATGGATCATATGATGGCAGATCAACATACTTAGACACCTTTTCAAAATTTTGCTCCCCTTTCGGGGGTTGTGTCTCAGTATGTTCCTCTTCCGCTTTTGAATTTTTCCTAATTTGAGGAATATCACTTAGTTCCTTTCCACTCCTTAATTTGTCAGCTTTACAATGTTCATTATTTGGATTTTTTCTGGTTGTCCTAGAAACATCCATATTTGCCTATTAGGATTACTAGCTTGTTGGACAATTTGTATTTCCATCATTTTACCATGGATGGCCAGGTTTTCTATTTTAGAATTCAAGTCATTGAGCATGTTTGGAAAACTTTTTTAATGATGACTTGATCCTCATGAAATTTATTTTGGTTAGCAAGCAAGTTTTCCTAACCATCCATTAGTGTTTTAAGAGTAGGCTTAATATGAGAAGATTGTACATACGAAAACCTTGTTGGAGGTTTCCTATTACTTGGTCCATCCTGGTATTGATGATTCAGAGTGTTGTTACTCCTCCAAGAAAGGTTGGGATTGTTCTTCCTGTATGGTGGGTTGAATTATTGTCTGCTCCTCTCCTTTTTGTCATAGTAGTTGCATGATTCAGGTTGTTCATTAGTCAATGCTCCATGTTCAGGTTCTGTGAAGTGTTTGCATGCAGACCACTCATGTCCTTTTTTCCACACCCCTCACATATTGCAGTAGACCCAATAGCATTAGCATGACACTTTTCCAGCTTTCCAAACCTTTGAGAAAGGTTCTCCAGCGTAGAAATTACCTTCTCCATCTGATTGCCTGAATATTATGCACCAAAGCCTCTTCTTGGATGGTGTCTCATTTCATTTACCCATTGATGATGATTGGAAACTACATTCTCTATGATCTTTGAAGCAACATCAATTCCTTTGCACATAAAAGCATCACCTACTAAAGATTCCAACAATTGTTGTGATGAAAAGTCCAGCCCGCTATAGATCTTCTAGACTAGCATCCAAGGTGGAATGGCATGATAAGGGCAAGCTTCAGTCAACTCATTTAATCTTTCCCAAGCTTCAACAATTGACTCCCCATCCTTTTGACTGAAGTTTTGGATGAGGTGCTTATAGTGCACAGTTTTGGAAGGAGGAAAATATTTGTTGAGAAAAGCCTCCTCCAATTTCGCCATGTTGCTTGAATTTCAGCATTTTGATTTCTTAGCCACGTCTTAGCTATGTCTCTAGGGCAATATGGAAACATGCAGAGACAAATGACATCTTCAGAAGCCCCATGGATCCTTACAATCTCACAAAATTCTAAGAACTAATCAATATGGGCATTTAGATCTTCATGAGCTCCTCCTCCAAATTGGTTTTGCATCACCATTTGGATCAAAGCAGATGGCAAAGAAAAGTTTACTGCCTCAATAGTTGGGCAGATTATTCCAGGCGTGAACTACGAGCATTGGGGGCTGTGTAGTTGCGAAGTGGTTTTTCATCTTGTTCAACCATTGTTTGTACACGCGCATGTCTTTCTTTTGCTCCTTTTCTTTGTTGCTTTCTTCTTCTACAGAAAGTCCTTTTTGACTCTGAGTAGTAATTTGAACTTTGAATAAACCAAATGGGAAAACTGCAGAGGTACCAAGAAAAAGGAAAACGCGTAATACACTAGAGTAACATATGAATTTATTGAGAATTAAAGAAATTTTGACACAATCACCAGCAGTGGTGCCAAAAACTTGATAGGGTAAATCGCAAGTGCATGATTATATTGTCAAGTAATAAAATATCGAGCACACGAGGATTGGAAAATTCCTTTAATTATAACAATTAATTTATACTTAACTCTAATAAGGAAATAAAATTGAATTTAGAACGATTTAGAAATTGACAAGAATAATTATGAAAATATTAAAAATGATTGTAATCTAATTTAGGGAGAGTTCCTAGGATAATGGTTACCGCTTTTACACTCGCAAATCTTTGTTTTGCTACTTTTAAGGAACTTTAAGTTGTGAGTGTGAATTGCTCTTTGATATGTGTCATCCTCTCTCGAGCTCTAACATGTGTACTGAATTGAAGTCGCACTTACTCTCGTGGTACGGTTATCAATCAAATCCTTTACTTGTATTTTTCTATTTAATCGCTTCGAAGCAATCCAAGGTGAAATCCAGAAACCATCGAGAATCCTAAGACTACTCTCGTGAATTATGATTCTAGTTTGAATAACTGAAAAGCCAGATAGCTGGGTTCACCTCTCGGTTCTTCCCTAATGTATCTTAGAGGTTTAAAACTCAGTTTAATGATTCAAATTACAACACTCAATGAAATAGAAGTAAGAACAAATGTTAATTGAATGTAAAAGGACATAACCCCAATCCTAGAAACAAAGAGAATTACTCACTCATGATGGAGAAGAGAATCCCAAATTATAAACTAGAGAATTGTAATGTAAAGTGTAAAGTGTTTGAGAGAGAATCCTCATTTATCCTAATTACAAAATATTGGCTAAGCCCAACAAAACAAATCTAAAAAATAGGAATAGAATATAATATCCACGACTTCTTTTCGCCCTTCATTTGGTCTTGGCATAGCCTCAACACCAAATTTCATATTCTTGCACCAAATCTCTACTCTTGTTAGATTCAACCCATCCAAACTGCACAACATAGCCAAAAACATCCGCTCAACCCGAACAAAGAGAAATAAAAGCTAAATACAATTCTAAAGTCCTAATTATGTCATAAAATATAAATTAAATGTAATACAAATGTAGCAGAGTTTCACACTCATCAAATTCCCTCAAACTTATCTCTTGCTTGTCCTCAAGCAATTATTATGTCTAACTTTCTCTATCATGCGTGAATAATGATATATAAACCATGACCCAAAATAACAAGCAACCTCATGTTAGTTTTTAAACAATCCATACATCAAGACAAGACAATCATAAACAAATTTAATTGAAGCTAAGTCTTTGAGTCATAACAACTGCATGAATCAGGGTCACTCTTCTCTCACCACTCTCATGTGTTTAAAGGTTATAATATTTTAGTTAAATTTCATGAAAGTACATTACCATAGGCTTGATTATCGACCAAATCGCCACTAACTGTATTTGAATGCATGCAAAAATGAGGAGGTCCTTAAATGGTTGCAATGAGGCCAAGGTGAATGATTTAAGATGGGATAAACAAAGGAATGATACTTAAAAAGGCTTATAAATATTTCCCAAAATATTTAAAATTTTTAGACATCTAATTGAAGCATTGAGATTATTTTAATAAGTCTTACTTCATCATATGATCCTTTTCAATCAACCGTTCTTTTTACAATATACTTTTTCAATCCTTTTTCCTTTAGTATACTTTGTATTAATTTTTTTCAATTTTTTTTATTCATTCTTAATATTTTTTCCTAAAAGAGAAAGGGTGAATTTTTTCTTTTCACATTTTTATGGTTTCTTTCATTACACATGACTTTTTTACCTTTCCAATTGCTTCAACCAAACATCCCAAATTACCCCAAACCCTCATTTGAGTAGCTATGAAAAATCATTAAATTTCAGGCTCAAAAGTGAGCAACTAATAAGTTTTCAATGTTTATAGCAAGCGGTTGAAGGTCAAAAGAAAAAGTCATAATTGCCTCTATCATTTTAATGCATACACACAGACTTCAATCTTGGAACAGTCACAAATCATGTTCTAGAATGTACAATCATAGAAAATTATACACTCATGAAAGAAAACTGGTTTTTATACAATTGTCAATTCAAATCAGAACCCTTTTTATGTTTAGTCCAAGTTTCTCTCATTTGGTTCATTCAGTAAAAGTTATGAAACAAATACTTTTATTTAACTAAATTTAATTCATAATTGTCAAATATAATGTCTTTCATGTTATTATTTTATCAAAAGTTTTTTTCTCAATGGGGTCACAAATAAACAATAATCATTCATGAATATTCTTTCATTTAAAGCGGACAAACAACACATAGAACAAAACAGATGATAGATGAGATAAGAAACATATGCTAATGTATGATAATATGAATATTCAACTTAAAAAATTTAAAATCTATATGGCATGCATGACATGAATGAACTATCTAAATTCAAAAACCCCTCAAGCTTAGAAATTTACATTGTCCCCAATGTAAAAATATAAGCAATAAGAGAAAGAAAAAGAATACTCACGGGTTAGGTAGAAAGTGTTCTTAACTCATATATCAATTATAAGTGGTCGGCTTTATTGGGTGTAATGGAAGTACCTGCAAAAGAAGAGGAAAAAAAAAGGTCCCAAATGGCCCATATGTCCTAGATGGACTAGGTCCACATACCCTATTTGAATGGGGCAACTAATATGTATTGTCGTGTTAGCACTTTTCCATGTAATTTTTTTGTTATTTTTATATTTTTTAGAGTTTATGATTTTTTTTTGTGACCAACACTATATACACCCCCTACAAAGGCTCCAAACTTAGGGAGACACTAAAGCTGACACTAAAACACTAAAATTAATGAATTAAAAAAATAGACCTCCAGCGTGGGTTGCCTCCCACGAAGCTCTCGTTTAACGTCATCATCTTGACGGTTGATCCTTGTAGCTCATGTAGGTCCAAGAGGGTTATGTTTTTTTTTCTCAAATCGCTCATTTCCTAGATAATGCTTCAAACGTTGACCATTCACCTTGAAGTTTCCCCTTTCCTCATTCCATATTCAACTGTTCCATAAGAGTAAACCTTGGTGACTCTGAAAGGACCTGACCATCTAGACTTTAGCTTACCTGGAAAGATCCTCAATCTGGAGTTGAATAAGAGAACTAGTTCCCCGACTTGGAATTCTCTATGAAGTATGTATTTGTCATGCCATCTTTTTGTTATTTCTTTGTACGTGTGAGCAGTCTCATAAGCATCCAATTGTAGTTCTTCTCATTCTTGCAGTTGGAATTTCCTCTTTTCTCTAGCAACTTTTAGATCAAAGTTTAGCAATTTGACTGTCCAATACGCCTTATGCTCTAGTTCCATTGGAAGGTGGCAAGGCTTACCATAAATCAACTTGAATAGTGACATACCAATAAGTGTTTTATATGCAGTACGGTAAGCCCATAAAGCATCACCAAGATTTGAGGACCAATCTTTCCTGCTACTGGATACCGTCTTCTCCAATATGCTCTTAATCTCACGATTTGATACCACTTGACCACTTGTTTGAGGGTGGTAAGGGGTACCAACCTGATGTGAAACTCCATACTTCTTCAAGAGGTTTTCAAAATGTCTTTCAATGAAGTGTGAGCCTTCATCACTAATAACCAGCCTCGGGACCCCAAACCTTTGAAATATGATATTCGTAAATAGTTTGATGATTGTTTTAGCATCATTGTGTGGAGATGAAATTTCCTCCACCCACTTAGAAACATAATCGACTGCCACCAAGATATATTTGTTGTCGTTTGAAGTAGAAAAAGGTCCCATATAGTCAACTCCCCATACATCAAATATCTCCACCTCAAGGATGGAGTTCATTGGCATTTCATGCCTTTTTGATATGTTCCCCACCCTTTGGCAAGAATCACATGTGAGAACAAAACTCTTTGCATCTCTGAATATGTGGGGCCAAAAGAAGCCACATAGGAATATCTTTGCTATTGTTTTTAAATTACTAGCATGACCTCCATAAAAGGCAGAGTGGCAATTGGTCAGGATCATTAACACTTCTTCTTATGAAACACATCTTCTGTAAATAACATCAGCATAAAGTCGATAGAGGTAAGGATCATCCCAAATATACTTCTTCAGATCTGAGAAGAATTTCTTTTTCTGTAGTAGTTTCATTTCAGGTGGAAGAATCTGAATTGACAAATAGTCAAAGGATGTCATTATAACCGACCTATGAAGTTCTGATGAAGACAAGATCTTATATGGAAGCTTGAAGACTTTTACATCTCAACAAAAAACACACCAAGAACTCAAGGTCAACATCATAGAGTCTAGGATTGTTTTTTACAGTCTAGAGTTCTAAGTTGATTGCCTAGTATTGAGTCTTAGGTTTGATAAATCCAAGATGGAAGTGTCTCACAAAAAGTCTAAAATGAAAATCATATAGACTGAGGCATAAAATCATCATACATATATATGATAAATGATACTCATGCATTTGCATTCATACATACATGGTTCTGTGCATAAAGGCTTCATTCTTTCTAAAAAATCATTTTGCATGCTCATTCATCATATAGGGTATTTACCGCATAAATAGAAAAACCATTTTAAGCGATTTTAATCGATTAACTCATTTGGTAATCGATTAAGTCCTAGAGAAATCCTCAATCAATTAAGGAAATTCATATTCGATTAAATGGAGTTACAAAATGTAACCTCCCAGGATTTCTGTCTATTAATCGATTAAACACATTTTTAATCGATCAAGCCATAATTGAAAATATGTTTTTAAAGAAACCGTTAATCGATTAACATGACCACTTAATCAATTAACGTATGTTGTAAAAGTTATGAGCTAATTCTGTTATTTTGAAACAGAATTGGATCCATTTTTAAAAGAGCTTTTCACCTTCATTGAGCAAGAATCAAGAAATTATCTAAGAGAGAAAAAACCAAAGATTCATGGTGCTAAAAAGTTTCAAAGCTTTCTTGTTGTTTCTTTGAGGTTTCCTTGCATAAGCTTCAAGAGTAAAAAGAGAGAAAAGAGAGAAACTCCTTTTCATTATGCCAAAACACTTTTCATTCAATTCAAAACAACTTGCTTGATTTCATAATTAGGTCTTAGGACTATTTTGTGAGATCTTTCTATCAAAGGTGATTAGAGTCGAATTAAGAGTTGGTATTCACACAATCTATTGTGCTAAGTAACTCGGCGAAAAATCTATAACTTGAGGAGAATTCTCGTGATGTGTGGCATCATCACAGGTTGAGAATTAGGAGTCTTCATTAGACAAGAAGTCTTGATTCGAACAAGAGTTTCATCTGGGGCCAAATTGTGCGAACTGCATGGTTCCCAAGTAGGCATAGATAAAGGGTCAAAGAGAGCTTAGTGGCTCATCGGTTTCAAGAAGGAAGTTTATGTAGAACTCAAATGAACCAGGATAAAAATTCTCGAGCGCATTTACTCTATCCATATCTCTTTACAATTCTATCTTAACTGCTTTCTGTTTTGATTGACTTTCTGTGATTAATTGCTTAGTGTGTTAATTGATAAGTGTGAAATTATACTACATTTGCATTGTATTTAACTTGCATTTTAGGACATAATTAGGACTTCAGGATTGTTTTTAGCTTTTATTTCTCTTTGTTCGTGTGGAGCGGATGTATTTAGCTATGTTGTGCAGTTTGGATGGATTAAAGCAAAAAAAAAGTTGAGATTGAGTGCAAGAAGATTGAATTTAGTGTTGAGGCTATGCGAAGAACAATTGAAGGACAAAAAAAATTCATAGATGTTATATTATATTCCTATTCTTTAGATTTGTTTCGTTGGGCTTAACTCAATATTTTGTTGTCGCCCCCCGATTTTCGGCTACACGACTTTATTTAGAGTCGCCACTACATTTTATAGTTAAAAATGTAGAAAAATCTTTTAAGCCCAATTACCTTGGGCTTTGGATTTTTGATATCCAGGTCCTGAAGTCGGTTACAAGATAAGGAATGTATTAGCACCCTACCCGTTCGCCTTAGGTAGTACCCTTCTCTAAAATATATGACTTCGTTATTATTATTATTATTATTATTATTATTATTATTATTAAATTATCTGGTTAATTAATTAATTATTAAAAGGAACAAAATTATTTATTTTTATTATAGTGCCTGACAAGATTGACCTTGGTTCTACGTATCCCTATTAAGGGAATCAAGATTTACGTAGTGCTTTAGTAAAATAATATTTGTTGGTTGACAAATTTGATTAATAAAAATATTTATTATTGTGTATTTATGAAAAAAAGCGTTTTGATTAATTATTAGTTTGTATTGATGATTGTGCTAATAAAAATATGGTTGTTAGTTTATGGTGATAATTATTTGATTTGAAAAAAAGATCTTTTTAAGTAATTGCTAGGTAATAGATATATTTTTGACTTTCTATTATAAAAAATAAAATTTATCATAGGAAAATGTTATTATTAATATTATTATACAAATTATTAGTAAAATTATTTCTTCAATGGTGGCAATAAAAGTTGGTACAATTATCATACGCACGTTATAGAAAAATGCAGGTACTTACTTGTTGAAGCTTGCAAAGGAGCAGAGATACAATGCGAACGAAAGACAAATGACTTAATATGCTCGATGACATGTCGAAACCAGATTGGCCGACACTGCAAAGTGTGGAGAATATGACCACGTGGTAGATCTGTACGCGTTGGGTGAGGAAGGGTGCACTTAGACGTAGATAATCTTATGTTCATGCGAGAGTAGTAATCTGGAGCGACATGGTGTACTACAATTGCATGATGTTTCGAGATTTGATTGGCTATGAGTGGCTGGTCAATGCATATTCGAATTAGTATGGAGAGCTCTTTTTTGAGGGATTTTTGTATGTAATTCTTGGTTGTAATTTTTACATGGAATCTTGTATTTTTAGTGCTTTTTTGTGTGTGGAATCCCCCTGTTCTTTGGTGAATAAGACACTCTATTTATAGACTAAGACTTATTACATGTGCTTAATGAGGAGAATATCTCCCATTAATTGATTAGAGGAGGTTAAGGGAAATAAATCATATTTGCCACATAATCAAATTGATTTGCAATTTTCTTGATTTGATTTGCTTATTCTAATATTGCAACCTTAATTTACTTGATTCCAAATCTCTAAAAGGTTTATTTTTTCATCGAATCAAATCTCTAAAGATTAATTATTATAATCAAAATTATTTGTGCAACACAATCAGATTGATATAAAAAATTTCAATCTTAATTTGATTTGCATATTTAATTTTGTAATCAAATTGATTTGTGCAACACAATTAGATTGATATGAACTTTCTAATTTGATTTGATTTGCGTATTTCCATATCGCAATCTTGATTCGATTTTTGAATCCTTAAAGATTTAGTTATTATCAAGGTAATTCATACAACTTAATCAAATGGATATGATGTGATTCAAATTACATATTATCAAATCTTTACTTTATCCAATAATGCAATCAAATCTTTAATTCACTCATCATTTATTTTTATTTATTTATTTATTTATTTATTATTATTATTATTATTATTAAAATAACTCTAAAAAAATCATTTTTTGAGAATTCAATTACTTTAAATTTGAATTTTGGTTAACCTAATCATTTAGATTTAGGAACCTTAACATAACATGTTTAGTTTTATTATTTTTAGAAAAGTATTTTTGGAATTCTATTATTTTTTATTTAAAAAAGTTTTGGGCTTTTTCTGGGCCGAATAAAAATGGGTGTTCATATTTGTAATTAGGATAAATAAGGGTTCTCCCTAAAGGATTTTACACATTCTTTACATTAAAATTCTCTAATTTAGAATTTGGGATTCTCTTCTACATCATGAATGAGTAATTCCCTTTGTTTCTTGGATTGGAGCTATGCCCTTTTACATTCAATAAATACTTGTTTTTAATTCTATTTCATTTAGTGTTGTGATTTGAATCATTAAACTGAGTTTTATTCGTGTGAGTTGTATGACTACCAAATTATACCTCTTAGATACATTGGGGAAGGACCGAGATGTAAGACTGAGATTACAACTAAGAGGGGGATGAATTAGTTGACTTAAAATAATAGCCACTTTTCTGCAAAATCAAGAGTTAAAGTGCAGTGGAAAATATATGCAGAAAATTAATAAGTAATATCTAAGAGATAAGGGAGAAGAGAACACACAAGGATTTTTATACTAGTTCACCTTCTTGTCCACCGAAGGCTATGTCCATTACTCTTGCAGCACAAGAGATTTTTCCACTAAAGATTATGAGTTGCAATTACAATATCTCACCCTTAGATCTCAATGTACCTTACACACTTCTTAATCCTTATTCACTTTTGGAAAACCCCTTTCCAAGTGATTCTAATCCCCTTTCTTATCATACCCCGTGAAAGAAAGTATTCTGCAATAATAATGAAGAATGGTCAACACTGGCGAAATTGCCTTTACAAGTATGAAAGTGATGTAACTTGAAATCCAATCAAATCTTTTGTATACTTAATAATAATGCTCTTTATAAGTTTGTAAACTTGAAACACTTTCACTTTTAGCAACCTCAAAAAAATCAACTTTGAAAGTTTAAGAACTTGTTGCCAAAAGTGCAGAAAATAATTTCAGAATATGCGTAAGAGCTTTTGAAATTTGTATGAGAGTTGTGTATATGTTGTGTGTTGTGATTGTGAGTTTTAATGCCTTTATATAGGCTTTCCAATCAGCCAAAATGTCTCTTAGAAATGGTAGCAATTGATTGGAATAAAACCATGTCTTTTGGGTTGAAACTCATTCACTTGGAATTTGAAAATCTGATGCAACATCTTTCAGTAATCGATTACTCAAATGTTCTGTCCATTGATCACTTATTTTCGAATTAGAGTAATCGATTAAAGAAAGTTGAGTAATCAGTTACTCAACTTTAATAACACTGGTAATATGTTATTCAAAGACAGTAATGGATTATTGTGATCAGTTTTAAGTTGGATAACTCTTTTCTCACACTCGTAACCTGTTACTTAGATGAAGTAACCCGTTACACACTATTTTTGAAAATTATTTTAAGTATTTCAAAGTGTTTCAATTTTCTTTTAAAAATAGTTTAAGCATTACTACTATTGTATAATCAAGAGTATAAGATAGAAGTACCTATTTAGACTTAGACTAAAAGTCTTGAATATCTTGAAGCTTGAATCTTCATTGTCTTCATAAATATTCTTCCTTTTCTTCTTTTTGGTGATGTTGGTGTCTTCATCAAAATCGTGCCAAAGTCAGGAGCAAAGTACTTCTTCACACGAGAGGTGAACCCAACTATCCGACTATTCAGTTATTCAAACTAGATTCCTAATTCATGAGAGTAGTATTACGATTCTCGGGGGTTTTTTGGAATTCACCTTAAGTTGCTACGAAGCGATTGGATAGAAAGATCCAAGTAAAGGATTTGATTGATAATCGTACCACGAGAGTAGGTGCGACTTCAATTGAGTACACATGTTGGAGCTTGAGAGAGGATGACACATACCAAAGAACAATTCACCCTCACAACTTAAAGTTCATGAAAAGGAGCAAAACAAAGATTTGCGAGTGTAAAGGCGGTAACCCTTATCATGAGAACTCTTCCTAAATTAGATTTGAATCCCTTTTGATTATTCTCATAATTATTCTTGGCAATTGTTCTAAATTCAATTTTATTCCTTATTTGAGTTAAGTATAAATTAATTGTTATAATTAAAGGAGTTTTCGGTCCTCGTGGGATCGATATTTTATTACTTGACGACATAATCGCGCACTTGCGATTTGCCCTATCAAGTTTTTGGCGCCATTGCGAGGGACTGTGTCAAAATCTCTTTAATTCTCAATTAATTCATTACTTTACTCTAGTGTATTACGTGTTTTCCTTTTTCTTGGTACCTTTAAAGGTTGCACATTTGGTTTATGTAAAGTTCAAATTACTATTTAGGGCCAAAAAGGACTTTTCATAGAAGAAGAAGGCGACAAATAGAAAGAGAAAGAGAAAGACGTGCACATGTAAAAACAATGGTTGAACGAGAGGAAAAACCACTTCGCGACTACGCAGCCCCTAATGCTCGTAGTTCACATCCTAGAATAATTCACCCAGCTATTGAGGTAGAGCACTTTTCTTTGCCATCTGCTCTGATCCAAATGGTGATGCAAAACCAATTTAGAGGTGGACCTCGTGAAGATCCTAATGCACATATTGATCAGTTCTTATAATTATGTGAAACATTGAGGATTCATGGGGCTTCTGAAGATGTTATTTGTCTCCGCATGTTTCCATATTCCCTAAGAGACAGAGCTAAGACTTGGCTAAGGAATCAAAATGCTGAAATTCATGCAACATGGCGAACTTTGGAGGAGGCTTTTCTCAACAAATACTTTCCCCCTTCCAAAACTGTGCACTATAGGTACCTCATCCAGAACGTCAGTCAAAGGGATGGGGAGTCAATTGCTGAAGCTTGGGAAAGATTAAATGAGTTGACTGAAGCTTGCCCTCATCATGGTATTCCACCTTGGATGCTTGTTCAGAACTTCTACAGTGGGCTAGACTTTCCATCACAACAACTATTGGACTCTTCAGCAGGTGGTGCCTTTATGTGCAAATGAATTGATGCTGCTTCAAAGATCATAGAGAATGTGGTTTCTAATCATCACTAATGGGCGAATGAGAGGAGACACCATCCAAGAAGAGACTCTGGTGCATAATATTCAGGCAATCAGATGGAGAAGGACTATTGCAACATGCGAGGGGTGTGGACTACTGCAACAGGAGACTTTGGAAAGCTAGAAAAGTATCATGCTAATGCTATTGGGTCTATTGCAACATGTGAGGGGTGTGGAGTAAAAGAAAATGAGTGGTCTGAATGCAAAAACTTCACTGAACCTGAACATGGAGCATTGACTAATGAACAACCTCAATCATGCAACTACTATGACTACAAGGAGAGGAGCAGGCAACAATTTAACCCACTATACAGGCAGAACAATCCCAACCTTTCTTGGAGAAGCAACAACACTCTGAATCATCAATATCAGGATGGACCAGGTAATAGGAAACCTCCAACAAGGTTTCCACAGGTACAATATTCTCCTATTGATCCTACTCTTAAAACATTAATGGAAGGTCTGAAAAAATTGCTTGCTAACCAAAATAAATTTCATGAAGATTAAGTCATGATTAATAAAAGTTTTTCAAACATGCTCAATGACTTGAATTCTAAAATAGAAAACCTGACCATCCATGGTAAAATACTGGAAACACAAATTGCCCAACAAGCTAGTTATCTTAATGGACAAATAGGGATGTTTCTAGGACATCAAAAAAAAAATCCAAATATGAACATTGTAAAGCTGTCAAATTTAGGAGTGGAAAGGAACTAAGTGATATTCCTCAAATTAGGAAAAATGCACAAGTGGAAGATGAACATACTGAGACACAACCCCTGAAGGGGAGCAAAATTTTGAAAAGATGTCTAAGTATGTAGCTCCACCACCATATGTACCACCAGTTCCTTTTCCCTAACGATTAGCAAAGGCAAAATTAGAAAATAAATTTTGGAAATTTTTGGATATTCTTAAGAAATTATCTATCAGCTTACCCTTCACTGAGGTACTGCAGGAAATGCATGCATACACGAAATTTCTTAAGGATATTTTATCTAAAAAAGAAACACTAAAGGATTATGAAACAATCGCTTTAACTGAAGAGTGCAGTGCTTTAATTCAAAATAAATTACCTCATAAGTTAAAAGATCCAGGTAGTTTTTCTATCCCATATTTAATTGGAAATACTAGTTTTGATCACGCCTTATGTGACTTAGGAGCAAGTGTGAGTCTCATGCCCTTATTTGTGTGCAAAAATTTGGAAGTGGGCAAACTAAAACCCACTACTATATCTCTTCAATTAGCATATAGGTCAGTTAAATTCCCTATAGGCATCTTGGAGGATGTCCCTATCAAAGTTGGGAAATTTTTCATTCCAGCAGATTTTGTAATACTAGAGATGGAAGAGGATTCACAAATCCCAATCATATTAGGTAGACCCTTTTTGGCTACTGCTGGTACTATAATTGATGTAAAGAATGGAAAACTTTCTCTAAGCATAGGGGATGAAAAAGTTGAATTTGATATTGCTAAATCTATTAAAAAACCTTCTCTTGAGGATTCATGTTTCAGGGTTGATATGTTGAACCAAGTTATGAAAGAGGAAGCCTCTGGAGTGCAATATAAGGATCCGTTAGAGAGATGCATAGTGGATAGTGACACTTCGGACGTTGATGAGGAAGTGGCTGAGGTTATTGAATTTATGAATGCAAGCCCACCACTTCCTCACAACCCGCAAGATGAGACCTTGAAGGTAATGCCCAAATCTGAAGATTGGGAGGATGGGAAAGCACCTAAATTTAAATTAAAAACACTCCCCTCCACCCTCAGGTATGAATTTGTTGGACCTAATTCATCTTATCCAGTTGT
>NC_032028.1:11147959-11149614 GCF_001865875.1 Lupinus angustifolius | reverse complement strand
AACCATAGGAGACTAAATCCTAATATGAAAGAAGTGGTTAGGAAATAAGTGCTAAAACTTTTAGATGTTGGGGTAATATATACTATATCTGATAGTGAATGGGTGAGCCCAGTTCACGTGGTTCCTAAAAAGGGAGGACTGACTATTGTGAAAAATGAGAAAAATGAATTAATACTAACTAGAACAGTCACAGGTTGGAGAATGTGCATTGATTATAGAAAACCACAACCACTAGGAAAGATCACTTCCCACTCCCATTCATTGATCAAATGCTTTAGATGCTTGCTACACATGAATATTTCTGCTATTTAGATGGATGCTCGGGATTTCATCAAATCCTCATTCACCCTAAAGACCAATAGAAAACTACGTTCACATGTCCTTATGGCACCTTTGCCTATAGGAGAATGCCTTTTGGGCTATGTAATGCCCAAACCACTTTTCAAAGAGGCATGACTGCAATATTTTCTGATTTTTTACAAAACATAATGGAAGTTTTTATGGATGATTTTTCTGTTTATGGACTTTAGAAAACATGACTGCAGAGATATGAGGAAGTGCATCTTGTATTAAATTGGGAAAAATGTCACTTCATGGTGCGCGAGGGTATTGTGTTGGGGCATTTAATTTCAGGAAAAAGGGATAGAGGTGGACAAGGCAAAAATTGTAGTAATATAAAATATGCCACCACCAATTAACATAAAAGGTGTTAGGAGTTTCTTAGGCCATGCGGGATTTTATAGCAAATTCATTAAAGATTTTTCAAAAATTGCGAAACCCCTTTCTAACCTTTTAATGAAAGATACTGCATTTGATATTAGTACTACTTGTCTAGAATCGTTTTGCAAGTTGAAGGTGGCATTGGTCAGTGCACCAACATTGCAATCACCAGACTGGAATCTTCCCTTTGAAGTGATGTGTGATGCTAGTAACTATGTTGTGGGAGTAGTGTTGGGCCAAAAGAAGGACAAGAAGATGCATGCAATCCACTATGCAAGCAAAACACGTGATGGAGCTCAAGCCAACTATGCCACCATAGAGAAGGAACTACTAGCTGTTGTGTTTGCTTTCGAAAAATTTAGGTCCTACCTAGTAGGTTCTAAAGATAAAGTTCATACTGATCATTCAGCCCTGAGATACTTAATGAGTAAGAAAGAAGCCAAGCCACGTCTCATCCGATGGATTCTCCTTCTGCAAGAATTTGATATGGAGATTGTTGATAGAAAGGGAACAAATAATCCAGTTGCAGATAACTTATCTAAGCTTGAACATCCAAGTGGAGAGGAGGAGGACATACCTATTGATGATTAATTTCCTGATCAGCAACTCCTCCTCCTCGACATTGTAGAAGCACCTTGGTATGCTGTCTTTGTAAACTATTTTGTCTGCAAAATTCTTCCACCTGAAATGACACCGTAACAGAAAAAGAAATTCTTCTCAGATCTGAAGAAGTATATCTGGGATGATCCTTACCTCTATCGACTTTGTGATGATGGTATTTACAGAAGATGTGTTCCAGAAGAAGAAGTGTCAAAGATCTTGAGTTGTTGTCACTCTACCTCTTATGGAGGTCATGCGAGTACTTCACAAACAATAGCAAAGGTATTCCAATGTGATTTCTTTTGGCTACACATATTCAGAGATGCAAGGAATTT
>NC_032028.1:11113720-11147859 GCF_001865875.1 Lupinus angustifolius | reverse complement strand
ACATATCAAAAAGGCATGAAATGCCAATGAACCCCATCCTTGAGGTGGAGATATTTGATGTATGGGGAGTTGACTATATGAGACATTTTCCTACTTCAAACAACAACAAATATATCTTGGTGGTAGTCAATTATGTTTCTAAGTGGGTGGAGGCAGTTTCATCTCCACACAATGATGCTAAAACGGTCATCAAACTATTTATCAAGATCACATTTCCAAGGTTTGGGGTCCCGAGGCTGGTTATTAGTGATGGAGGCTCACACTTCACTGAAAGACATTTTGAAAACCTCTTGAAGAAGTATGGTGTTTCTCATCGAGTTGGTACCCCTTACCACCCTTAAACAAGTGGTCAAGTGTAAGTATCAAATTGTGAGATTAAGAGCATATTAGAGAATATAGTGTCTAGGAGCAGGAAAGATTGGTCCTCAAAGCTTGATGATGCTTTATGGGCTTATCGTAATGCATATAAAACACCTATTGGTATGTCACCATTCAGGTTGATTTATGGTAAGCCTTGCCACCTTCCAGTGGAACTAGACCATAAGGAGTATTGGGAAGTCAAATTGCTAAACTTTGATTTGAAAGTTGCTGGAGAAAAGAGGAAATTCCAACTGCAAGAGTTGGAAGAATTGTGGTTGGATGCTTATGAGAATGCTCGTACTAACAAAGAAAAAACAAAATATGGCATGACAAACACATACTCCACAGAGAATTCCATGTAGGGGAACTAGTTCTCTTATTCAACTCCAGATTGAGGCTCTTTCTAGGGAAGCTAAAGTCTAGATGGTCAGGTCCATTTAGAGTCACCAATGTTTACCCTTATGGAACAGTTGAGATATGGAATGAGGAAAGGGGAAACTTCAAGGTGAATGGTCAACATTTGAAGCATTATCTAGCAGATGAGCGACTGGAGAAACAAACAAACATAGCCCTCTTGGATCCTATATGAACTACAAAGATCAATTGCCAAGCTAATGACGTTAAACGAGCGCTTCGTGGGAGGCAACCCACGTTAGAGGTACATTTTTAAATTCATTACTTTTAGTGTTTTAGTGTCGACTTTAGTGCCTCCTTGAGTTCATAGCCTTTGTAGGGGGGTGTATATAGTGTCAGCCACACAAAAAAAATGGTGTTGTTGCCCATTTTGCACCTAGTCCATCTAGGATATATGGCCATTTGGGACATTTTTCTCCTCTTTTGCAGGTACTTCCACTATACCTAATGAAGCCAATCACTTATAATTGGCACATGAGTTAAGGACACTTCATACCTAACCCATGAGTTTTCTTTTTTCTGTCTCTTATTGTTTAGATTTTTACATTAGGGACAATGTAAATTTCTAAGCTTGAGGGGGTTTTGCATTTAGATAGTTCATTCATTTCATGTATACCATATAGATTTTAAATTTTTTAGGTTGAATATTCATATTATCATGCATTATCATATATCCCTTAGTTTGTTCTGTGTTGTCTATCCGCTTTAAATGAAAAAGTATGCATGAATGATGATTTTTGATCTCTTACCCTCATTGAAGAAAAAAATTGCTGATAGAATAATAACATGAAAGACATTAGATTTGACAATTGTGAATTAAATTTGGTTAAAAAAAGGTCTTTGTTTCATAACTTTTGCTGAATGTACCAAATGTGAGAATCTTGAGCAAAACACAATAAGGGTTCTCATTTGAATTGACAATTATATAAAACCCGTTTTCTTCTTCTTTCATGAGTGCATAATTTTCTATGATTGTATATTCTACAACTTGATTTATGACCATTTCAAGATTGAAGTCTGTCTGTATGCATTAAAATGATAGAAGCAATTAGGAATTTTTCTTTTGACCTTCAACTGCTTGCTATAAACATCGAAAACTAATTAGTTGTCGACTTTTGAGTATGGAATTTAATGATTTTTCATAGCTACTCAAATTAGGGTTTAGGGTAATTTATGACGTTTGGTTGAAGCAACGAGAAAGGTAAAAATGTAATGTGTGATGAAAGAATCCATAAAAAGGTGAAGAAGAAAATAAATAAATAAATTCCATCCCTTCTCTTTTTGAAAATCTCAACAAAAATAAAAAAGTAAAAAAAAGGAAAAAAAAAGAAATACAAAGTATACTAAAAGAAAATGGACTGGAAAAAAAGTGTGTTGTAAGGAGAAAGGTTGATTGAAAAAATGTCATATGATAAAGTAAGGTCTATCAAGATAATCTCAACGTTTCAATCATATGTGTAAAAGGTTTAAGTATTTTGGGAAACATTTGTAAGCCTTTTGATTTATCCTTTCTTTGACTATCCCACCTTAAATCATTCACCTTGGCCCCATTACAACAATTTAAAGACCTCTTGATTTTTGCATGCATTCAAATACACTCAGTGGCGATTTGGTCTATAATCAAGCATATGGTAATTTACTTTCATGAAATTTTTTGAGCGAAACACTATGGCTCTTTAACACATGAGAGTGATGAGAGAAGAGTGACCCTAATTCATACAATTGTTATGATTTAATTACTTAGCTTGAATTAAATTTGTTTATGATTGTCTTGTCTTGATGTCTGCATTGTTTCAAAATAAACATGAGATTGCTTATTATTTTGGGTCATAGTTTCAATATCATCATTCATGATTGTGAAAGTTAGACATAATATTTACCATTTTTCCTTACCTTCTTCATTCTATAAGTTCAAATGGCCAAATCATAGATATTCAGAGAGGAGCTACATTGTGTGGTGATAAGTGTGAAATTATAGTACATTTGCATTGTATTTAACTTGCATTTTAGGACATAATTAGGACTTCATGATTGTTTTTAGCTTTTATTTCTCTTTGTTCGGGTTGAGCGGATGTTTTTAGCTATGTTATGCAGTTTGGATGGATTAAAGCAAAAAGGAGTAGAGATTGGGTGCAAGAAGATTGAATTCAGTGTTGAGGCTATGCAAAGAACAATTGAAGAACCAAAAGAAGTCATAGACGTTATATTATATTCCTATTTTTTAGATAAGGGTTCTCCCTCAAGGATTTTACACATTTTTTACATTACAATTCTCTAATTTAGAATTTGGGAATCTCTTCCACATAATGAGTGAGTAATTCCCTTTGTTTTTAGGATTGGGGCTATGCCCTTTTACATTCAAAAAATACTTGTTCTTACTTCTATTTCATTGTGTGTTGTGATTGGAATCATTAAACTGAGTATTATTCGTAAGAGTTGTCTGGCCAATAAATTACACCTCTTAGATACATTGGGGAAGGACCGAGAGGTGAACCCAACTATCCGACCATTCAGTTATTCAAATTAGAATCCTAATTCACGAGAGTAGTATTAGGATTCTAGGGGGTTTCTAGAATTCACCTTGGGTTTCTACGAAGCGATTGGATAGAAAGATCCAAGTAAAGGATTTGATTGATAATCATACCACGAGAGTAGGTGCGACTTCAATTGAGTACACGTGTCAGAGCTCGAGAAAGAATGACATATATCAAAGAGGAATTCACCCTCACAACTTAAAGTTCATGAAAATGAGCAAAACAAGGATTTGCTAGTGTAAAGGCGGTAACCCTTATCCTGGAAACTCTTCCTAAATTAGATTTCAATCCATTTTGATTATTTTCATATTTATTCTTGGCAATTGTTCTAAATTCAATTTTATTCCTTATTTGAGTTAAGTATAAATTAACTGTTATAATTATAGAAGTTTTACAGTCCTCATGGGATCGATATTTTATTACTTGATGACATAATCGTGCACTTGCGATTTGCCCTATCATTAATTTGTTGTTAATCAAGAATCAATCTTAGGATAGTAAAGATCAAGAATCGTCACCGTTTTTATGAAGCAAGAAAACTGATTTTTAAAGTAGAACAATCAGGATAATCGATTAACATACTAATAATAATTGATTAATTGAAGTGTCCTTAATTGATTAACCCTGTTGATAATCGATTAATTGTAGTAGCTTTGTATTCTGCGCAAATATTGAAAAAGCGGGACTGGTGATCCGCGACACCTATTCACTCCCCCTCTAGGTGTAATCTTACCTTACTGGTACCCAACAAGTAGTATCAGAGCTAGTATGAAAGTGCTAGCTTGGCCGCTAAATTCGTTGATCTGAAGGATTAATCACTATGAGTTCCACAAACACCTTCGGCGGTGATGGCACATGCATCAACTGCCCTCTAATTTTCAGTGGCAAAGGGTACGACTACTAGAAGGTGCATATGTGAATCTTTATAGAGGCAATAGACATGGGCATTTGGGACCATGTTATCAACAGGCCTTTCACTCAACTTCACTTAGTGGATGGTG
Source organism: Lupinus angustifolius (assembly GCF_001865875.1). Taxonomy (NCBI): domain Eukaryota; kingdom Viridiplantae; phylum Streptophyta; class Magnoliopsida; order Fabales; family Fabaceae; genus Lupinus; species Lupinus angustifolius. Next base: position 11,143,550 of record NC_032028.1, on the reverse strand, counting down.
AACCCAAATAAAAACCAAAGGGATTGTGGACTAACGATGAAAGACGTAAAGTCTAGCATAATCTCAAGGCAAAGAACATTATAACCTCTACCTTATCATTCGATGAATTCTTTCGGGTGTCATAGTGCCTAAATGCATAGGAAATATGGAATACTTTGCAAGTAACCCGCGAAGGAACAAGTGAGGTTAAGCGTGCTCAATTAAATGCTTTGTCACATGAATATGAGTTGTTTAGGATGTTTCCTAATGAATCGATAAATGAAATGCAAAAACAATTTACTCATATTGTAAATCATTTAATTGTTTTAGATAAGAATTTTGCTATTGGTGAACTTACTAACAAAGTGTCATGTTGTCTTGATAGGAAATGGCAGCCCAAGGTAACATCAACTATGGAGTCGAAATACTTAGACACTATGCCACTAGCAACTCTCTTTGGAAAACTCCAAGAACACGAAATGAAGTTGGGTCGTTTAACAATGCATGAAGATTCATACCGAAAGAAAAATGGCATCTCTCTGAAAGCTACATCTTCACAATCACAATAAGATAGAGACGATGATGATCCAGGGTATGAATTAGATGATGAAACGTTAAATCTTCTGGTTAAAATGTTTGGCAATTTTCTCAAGAAGAATGGAGGATTTAAACGATTTCAAAAGAAGGAGGCAACTAATTCAACCAGACGAGGCAAAACTCCCAAAGAAATTCTAATGTCCGAGTCACCTCAAGAAGGTTGAACACGATAAAAGCAGCCCCGAGACTTCAAATCCAAGAAGGCTTACATTGTATGGGATGTTCTGGATGACGAGACAACGAGTAGCACATCCGATGAAGAGGAGACCACCAAATTGTGCTTAATGGCAATCACTCACGAAATTGGCAGCACAAGCGATCCATATGACACGAGTGAGGTACATCTTTCTGACTCTTCTTCATGTTCCAATGATTCTTCTACTTACGATGGATTATGTAGTGCATTTCTTGAGTTACATGAGGAACATAAGAAACTGTCAAAAATAAATGTAGATAGAAAACGAGTCATTTTGTTGTATGAAAGTAAAATAACTAAGATGCAAGAAGAATTAAATGAATTTCAACTAGAAAATGAAACTCTAGATCTCACCTACTTATTTGCCTCATGTAATTGTGCAACTAAATTAATTGAACCCCCTATATGTGATAATTGTGATGTATTAAATGCTGAAATTTCTGACTTGAAAGATAAATTGGCAAAATTCACATATAGAAGTTATAACCTGAACAACCTACTTGCTACATCTAGAAATGTAGGTAATCATGAAGGTCTTGGCTATAAACCAAATAAAAATAGAAGACCATATAGGAGAAAAGTAGATTACATGCATAATAGAACTAATCAAAAATTGCCTACTTGTTTTTATTGTGGTAAACATGGTCATACATCTATATCATGCTACATTAGGAAATATCGAGTACTTAGTGGTAAATATGTATGGATGCGAAAAGGGCAAGAGTCCTTGATTACAAACAAGAAAAGACCCAATATAACTTGGGTACCTTATCAATACAAGTAAAATTGTTTTTCAGGTATGCCTTCAAACTCAAGGACAATACTAGTACTTAGAAAGTGGATGTTCAAGGCATATGACAGGTGACAGTTCGGATCTCTCACTAAACGATAAAGGTTATGTCACTTATGGAGATAACAACATAGGAAATATACTAGGAGTTGGACGAATTGGAAATGCTTCACAAGCCGTAATAGAAAACATGCTATATGTCGAAGGACTAGAGCACAACATGTTAAGAATTAGCCAACTATGTGATAAAGAAAATAAGGTATCTTTTGACTGAAACTATGGCATCATTTGTGGTGGGGTAAATAATAATGTTAATTTTATAGGGCAGCGAATAAATAACATTTATATGATCAAGTTGGATGATGTCACCAATCTGTTTTCAAATTGTTTTATCATTAAAGAGAGTGACATCTGGTTGTGGCATATATGAGTAACACATGTCCATCTAAAACATCTAGCTAAGTTATCTTCACATTATTTAGTAGTAGGAATACCAAAGCTTGATTTCAAATCAAAAGACTCTTGTGACACTTGTCAAAAGTGTAAACAAGTGAAGAGTTCATTTTCAACTAAGAACGTAATATCCACAACTGGACCCTTGGAGTTACTCCATATGGATCTATTTGGACCATCACAAATAATGAGGTTTGGTGGTAGCTACTATGCACTAGTAATTGTTGATGATTTCTCTAGATATACATGAACTTGTTTCTCGCTCTAAAAAGTGATGCTTTCAAGTCTTTTAAAAATCTCGCCAAATAGCTACAAAACCAATATGACCAGAAAATTGTCTATATTTGCATCGGTCATGGTGGAGAATTTGAAAACCACATATTTGATAAGTTTTGCGACAAGCATGGGATCCTAAATCATTTATCGGCGCCTCGAACCCCTCAACAAAATGGAGTTGTTGAGAGGAAAAATCGAGTATTATAGGAGCTAGCTAGGACAATGCTAAATGAAAGCAAGGTCCCTAAATATTTTGGGGTCGATGCGGTACATACCGCTTCCTATGTAATCAATTGAGTACTACTTAGTCCTACACTCTTAAAAGCCAAAAACCTAATATTTCTCACTTGTACGCTTTTGGATGTAAATGCTTCATATTAAATAATGGTAAAAGATTACTAGGAAAATTTGATTCGAAAGCAGACGAGGGAATATTTATGGGGTACTCCATTCATAGTAAAGCATATCGAGTCTTTAATAAATATATTGTGCATATTGAAGATCTATCCATGTAAAATTTGATGAATTTTCACCGAAAGAGAATAGGAAGGTTGTGTGTGATGATGTTCCAGGTGCGCTGGAAAATGCATACACAAAGAACATGGAGAATGAGAACGAGGTTCAGGATGATTAGGAGATAAATTCCTATCATCAAGAAATGCCTATGGTGTGGAAGACAAAGAAAGACCATCCGCTCGACAAGGTCATAGGTGATATCTCATCGGGAGTGGTAACCCGTAACTCGCTAAGAAATTTTTGTAGCATTTGTGCCTCAAGTCGAGCCTAAGACCATAGATGAGGCCTTAGAGGATGAACATTGTGGAATAGCTATGCAAGAAGAGTTAAACCAGTTTGAGCGTAATAATGTATGGGACTTAGTCCCTAAGCCTAAAGATCATCCTGTAATAGGCACAAAATGGATCTTTAAAAATAAACTAGACGAATCTGGTTTGATTATACGTAATAAGGCACGTTTGGTTGCCAAAGGGTATAATCAAGAAGAAGGCATTAACTATGATGAAACCTACGCCCCTGTTGCGAGGTTGGAGGCTAGTCGAATGTTGCTAGCCTTTGCATCGATAATGAACTTCAAACTCTTTTAAATGGATGTGAAGAGTGCGTTCTTGAATGAATATATTCAAGAAGAAATGTATGTAAATCAACCGTCCGGTTTCGAAAATCATAAATTCCCTAATCATGTATATAAGCTCAAAAAGGCATTATATGGTTTAAAGCAGGCACCTAGAGTCTGGTATGATAGATTGAGTAGTTTCTTATTAGAAAATGGATTTAAAAGGGGCAAAGTTGATACAACACTCTTTATACGAAAATCATAAAATAATGTGTTATTAGTACAGATTTATGTAGATGACATTATATTTGGTGCTATTAGCGATTTATTGTGTAAGGAATTTTCTAAAATTATGAAAGGGGAGTTTGAAATGTCGATGATGGATGAGTTGGCATTCTTTCTTGGACAACAAATAAATAAATAAAAGAACAGCGGGATATTCATTCACCAAAAGAGTACTAGTAGGACTTGCAACCTTTTGGGCAACTCCCTAGTATCATGGCATAGTAAGAAGCAAGTTTGCGTTGATTTGTCTACCGCCGAAGCAGAATATATTGCCGTAGGCGTATGTTGCGCTCAGATTTTATGGATGAAGCAACAACTATCGGACTTTGGCTTAAAACTACTAAAAATTCCTACAAAATGCGATAATACTAGTGCCATAAATCTATCAAAATACCCAATTCTACATTCTAGAACTAAGCATATAGAGATTAGACATCATTGTTTAAGAGATCATGTTCAGAAAGGTGACTGCATACTTAATTTTGTTGAAACGTCGAAGCAATTACCACATATTTTTACCAAGCCCCTTCCACGGGATACTTTCTTTGTGTTACGCAGAGAACTTGACATACTTGATGAAAAATATCTAAACTAATGTGCCTAGAGTAATTATGTGCCTTGCTTGATCTTGACTATATGCTTATTAATGATACATGTTATGAATGCATGCTTCCTTGTTTAGATTATCTTCATGACTGTTTTTATACTTTATTAGTGTGTCAAAACCCTTTAGGTTTGTGTCTTAGCAATAACTATCTAAGCATATTCTAGAAATCTATAAAATGTACTAAAATTTGTGTTAAGCTTTGTCAATAATTGATTGTTATATGCCTTAATCGATTAATTTGAGTTCCAGTAGCCAAAATGAATTTTTGAAATTTAATCAATTAACAGTCCATTTAATTGATTGCATGGGCTCAATACTTTGAAACTCTGGAAATTGTCACCTGATTATCGATTATCGTCAAAATTTAATTGATTACCTAGGATCCAGAATCTCAATTTTGTAAAACTTGTTGCTAATTTAGGTTATGTTTAAAATTGTTGCGTTATCTACATGTGTATATATACTTCCGGATGCTTAATCTGCTCTGCATATTGCCTATCATTATCATTGACCATTCTATGGAAATCATGTTGAACCTAGACGACTAGAGGAATCTCACAATAAATTTTTCCACAATCTGTTTTTATTCATACATAATCGATTAATGCTAAACTCTATGCACTTGTACAATTTTTTCTTAGATTGCTTAATCGATTATCCTTGATTAATTAATCGATTAAGACTAGTAAACTGTGTATATCTTTCCTTACTTTTGGCTTTTAATATCATAATCTGACATAGCTTTTTGATCATGCCAAAAGGGGGGAGAAATGTATTGTTTGAGTTGTTTTGCAGGTTGAGCGTCCACAAGTAATCATGTTGCTACCCTAGTATTACCTCTTACATGGCTTGAGGGGGAGAACAAAGTGAGGGGAGCAGTGCATTCTGATTCAACCCTATGCAAACATATTATGTCCAGCTTCAAGTCATCAAACAAAGGAATTGTTTCAGTGTTTGTCATCATCAAAAATGGGATATTGAAATGGCAAATAGTCAAAGGATGCCATTTTAACCGACATACGAAGTTCTAATGAAGACAAGGTCTTATATGGAAGCTTGAAGACTTGGACATCTCAACAAACAACACACCAAGAACTCAAGGTCAACATCATAGAGTCTAGGATTTCTTTTTACATTCTAGAGTTCTAAGTTGATTGTCTAGTATTGAGTCTTAGATTAGGTAAACCCAAGATGGATGTGTCTCACAAAAAGTCTAAAATGAAAATCATATAGAATGAGGCGTAACATCAGCATACATATATATGATAAATGACACTCATGCATTTGCACTCATACATACATGGTTTTTTGCATAAAGGCTTTATTCTTTCTAAAAATCATGTTGCATGCTCATTCATCATATAGGGTATTTACTGCATAAATAGAAAAATCATTTTAAGTGATTTTAATTGATTAACCCGTTTGGTAATCGATTAAGTCTTGGAGAAATCCTCAATCGATTAAGGAAAGTCATAATCGATTAAATGGAGTTACAAAATGTAACCTCCCAGGATTTCTGTCTATTAATCGATTAAGCACATTTTTAATCGATCAAGCCATAACTAAAAATTTGTTTTTAAAGAAACCGTTAATCATTAATGTGGCCATTTAATCGATTAACATTTTTTGTATCAATTATGAGCTAACTTGGTTATTTTGAAACAGAATCGGATACGTTTTTAAAACAACTTTTCACCTTCATTGAGCAAGAATCGAGAAATTATCTGAGAGAGAGAAAACCAAATATTCATGGTGCTAAAAAGTTTCAAAGCTTTCTTGTTGTTTCTTTGAGGTTTTCTTGCATAAGCTTCAAGAGTGAAAAGATAAAAAAAAATAGAGAAAATCCTTTTCATTGTGACAAAACGTTTTTCATTCAATTGAAAACACCTTGCATGATTTCATAATTTGGTCTTAGGGTTGTTTTATGAGATCTTTCTGTCAAAGGTGATTAGAGCCATATTAAGAATCGGTATCCGCACAATCTAGTGTGCAAAGTAACTCAGTGAAAAATCTGTAACTCGAGGAGAATTCTCGTGATGTGTGGCATCATCACAGGTTGAGAATTAGGAGTCTTCATTAGATAGGAATTCTTGATTCGAGCAAGAGTTTTGGCTGGGGCCAAATTGAGCGAACAATGTGGTATCCAAGTAGGCGTAGATATGGGGTCAAACAGAGCTTAGTGGCTTATCGGTTTCAAGAAGGAAGTTTTTGTGGACAACAAATGAACCAGAATAAAAGTCATCGAGCGCATTTTATGTATCCCTATCTCTTTACAATTCTGTCTTTATTGCTTTCTGTTTTGACTGGCTTTCTGTGATTAAAGCTTTCTGTGTTAATCTGTTGTTAATCAAGAATCAATCTTAGGATAGTAAAGATCAAGAATCGTCATAGTTTTTATGAAGCAAGAAAATTGATTTTCAAAGTATAACAATGAGGATAATCGATTAACATACTAATAATAATCGATTAATTGAATTGTCCTTAATCGATTAACGTTGTTGATAATCGATTAACCCTGTTGATAATCGATTAACTGTAGCAGCTTTGTATTTTGAGCATATTGGAAAAGCAGGATTGGTGATCCACGACATCTATTCACCCCCTCTTGGTGTAATCTTACCCTACTGGTACCCAATAGAATCTTGCTAACCAAATAGTTTACAAAGTCAGCATACCAAGGTGCCCCTAAAGTGTCGAGGAGGAGGAGTTTCGCATCAGGAAAGGAATCATCAATAGGTATGTCCTCTTCCCCTCCACTTGGATGTTCAAGCCGAGATAAGTGATCTAAAACTGGATTATCTGTCCCCTTTTTGTCAACAATCTCCAGATCAAATTCTTGCAAACGGAGAATCCATTGGATGAGTGATCAGTAAGGACTATAACTTCATAACCTACTAGGTAGGACCTAAATTTTTCGAAGGCAAACACAACAGCTAGTAGCTCCTTCCCTATGGTGGCATAGTTGGCTTGAGCTTCATCAAGTGTTTTGCTTGCATAGTTGATGACATGCATCTTCTTGTCCTTCTTTTGGCCCAACACTGCTCCCATATCATAGTCACTAGCATCACACATCATTTCAAAGAGAAGATTCCAGACTGGTAATTACAATATTGGTGTAGTGAACAATGCCTCCTTCAACTTGCAAAACAATTCTAGAAAAGTAGCACTAAAATCAAATGCAGTATCTTTCATTAAAAGGTTAGAAAGGGGTTTCACAATTTTTGAAAAATCTTTTATGAATCTGCGGTTGTGGCATATTTTCTATTACTACAAATTTTGCTATGTCCACCTCTATCCTTTTTCCTGAAATTAAATGCCCCAACATAATATCCTTGTGCACTATGAAGTGACATTTTTTCCAATTTAATACAAGATTTACTTCCTCATATTTTTGCAATATTTTTGTCAAGTTTGTTAAACAATCATCAAATGAAAGTCCATAAACATAAAAATCATCCATAAAAACTTCCATTATATTTTCTATAAAATCAAAAAACATTGCAGTCAGGCATCTTTGGAAAATGGATGGAGCATTACATAACCCAAAAGACATTCTCTTATAGGCAAAGGTGCCATAAGGACATGTGAAAGTAGTTTTATGTTGGTCTTCAGGATGAATGGGGATTTGATGAAATATAGAGTACCCATCTAAATAGCAGAAATATTCATGTATAGCAAGCATTTCAAGCATTTGATCAATGGATGGGAGAGAGAAGTGATCTTCCCTAGTGAATGTGTTTAATTTTCTATAACCAATGCATATTCCCCAACCTGTGACTATTCTAGTTGGTATTAATTCATTTTTCTTATTTTTCACAACAATCAATCCACCCTTTTTAGGAACCACGTGAACTGAGCTCACCCATTTACTATCGGATATAGCATGTATTACCCCAACATCTAAAAGTTTTAGCACCTTTTTCCTAACCACTTCTTTCATATTAGGATTTAGTCTCCTTTGGTTTTCAATTGAAGTTTTATGGTTAGGTTCCATGAAAATTCTATGCAGGCAAAAAGAAAGATTTATGCACTTAATATCATCCAATGTGTATCCTGTTACCTTCCTATGCATCCTCAAGACCCTTAGCAATTTTTTCAGTTTCAAATTTATTTAGTTTGGCATTAACGACAACTAGATAAAATGAAATGGGTCCAAGAAATTCATACCTGAGGGTGGACGGGAGTTTTTTTAATTCAATCTTAGGTGTTTTCTCCTCCTCCCAATCTTCATATTTGGGTATTACTTTCAAGTTCTCATCTTGCGGGTTGTGGGGAAGTGCTAGACTTGCATTCAAAAATTCAATAACCTCAGCCACTTCCTCATCAATGTCTGAAGTGTGACAATCTACCATGCATCTCTCCAAGGGATCTATAGATTGCACTCTAGTTGCTTCCTCTTTCACAACTTGGTTCAGCCTATCAAACTTGCAACATGAGTCCTTAAGAGAAGGTTGTTTAATAGATTTAGAAATATCAAATTCAACTTTTTCACCCCCTATGCTTAGGGAAAGTTTTCCATTCTTTACATCAATTATAGCACCATCAGTAGCCAAATAGGGTCTACCTAGTATGATTGGGATTTGGGAATCGTCTTCCATCTCTAGTATTACAAAATCTGCTGGAAAGAAAAATTTCTCAACTTTGATAGGAACATCCTCCAAGATGCCTATAGGGAATTTAAGTTCACTCACTTCCAACTTTTTGCACACAGATAAAGGCATGAGACTCACACTTGCTCCCAAGTCACATAAGGCATGATCAAAACTAGTATTTCCAATTAAACATGGGATAGAAAAACTAGCAGAATATTTTAATTTAGGAGTTAATTTATGTTAAATTAAAGCAATGTACTCCTTAGTTAAAGCAATTGTTTCATAATCATCTAATCTTCTTTTTTTAGATAAAATATCCTTAAGGAATTTTGTGTATGTAGACATCTCCTTCAGTGCCTCTATAACGCCCACAATTTTCTATTCTTTTAATATGTGAGTTAAAAAAATTGATTTACTTTTGTAGATTTATCTAAAAATAAATATGATTTTTTTAGAATAGTTGTAGATCTTTTAATGTATATTTAATATGTTTAGGATTTTTTGTTCTATTTGAAAAACAAGTTATTTCATTGGTTAACCTGACGTCTAAGTGAATATATATATATATTATATATATATATATATATATATATATAATTTGGTAACGAGTTTTTGTGAAAATAATGTTATTTAAAATGTAATTTTTGTTAAAAGTTTTATTCACAATCTTAAAAGTACTATACTTTGAGTATTTATCTTTCTTATAATAATTTACTAAGTAATATCTCCTATGTTATTTATTATAACATTATCTTTCTTGTGACTCTTGATTAAATTGGTTATGGTTGTCATAATTTTTAGCATAACATATTTAATATCATATTTATCAACTAGTCATTTTATCCCTAACTACAAATGTTTATTTCTATTATATGTTTATTAGTAATATATAATTATCTACTATGAGTAATTGTAATACAACTTTTTGTTAGCCAAGTCTTAGTTGATTGTTTTTATTAAAGTTTGTTACCTATAATTATGTTTACGGCAACCACCTATTGTCATATAATATGTAAATAATGCTTCAAGTTGGAGACGTGTGTAGTTAGAGGATTATTAATATTATCCTTTTAATATATATACTACTTATAAAGGAAAATCCAAAATAACCACCCACCATGGTGTAATTTATGGTTCTCCCTATTCTGCCCTCACTATTTTCTAATTTTTACTAAAAAACTATATATAACCCAATGTTCCTCTCCAACCAATATATGTTCCATATTATTTGGTTAAATATTTCTTCTTACATTATAACTATTAGTTTTGAGTGTAAAACATGAATGTTCAATTTTCTAAATTGAACATTACACAATTCGAATAAATTCAATCGTACATTACAAATATTTAACATAAAATATTATACTTGACATTTATGATATACAAACTATACATTATAAATGATAGGAAAGCGGGTTGGCAGGCACAACAGTGCATGTCAACACGCTAGTAATAGATAAAGATGAATCCAACAAACTACACAAATCTTTTATAACCTCCTTCTCCTTTTCTTCCTCATACACATTGTTTTCTTTTCATATGGATATAAACCTATGCCATCCACACTTCTTTCAACCATTCCATGTTTTCTGTTCTCCTAAACATAGAAAAATACATCACAAAGAGAGGAAAAATGGTTCTATCTAATTTTATTTTAAGGTTTGTTTTTACTTTCTTTGAATTTGATCTATGATTCTCTAAATATTTGGGTTTTTTTTATTAGTTCTCTTTAGTCTTTACATTGTTTATTGGACCTTAGAAACTGATAATTTTCTATTATGATAAGTGGTTTCGTGGAATATTTTTGTTGATCTAGTGTTATAATATAGATCTAGTAGAAATGCATCACCTTTGATGATATATCTATTTTCTTAAAATTACAAGAGTGTGTTTTGTGTTTTTTTATAATTTTTGTTGGTTCTCTATAACCTGTTAAATCAAAGTCTCAATATACTTCAGAGATTTAACGCCTTATTATTTGCTGCCTGCAAAGTATAAGAGTATGCATGTGATTTTGGTCATGTGCCTTTAAGTTGTAACTTTTATGCCTAATGCAATATCCTTAGGTCTGCCAACCTTTTATATTATCATGAAGAGACTACAATTAATCATATCATATGGACCAAGGAAGAACTTACAAGAATATAAGCTTATGTTGTCTTTAACCCAAAGAACAAATTAAAAATATCATTATGCATTTTTAATATAGTCTATACATCGACATTGTATTGCATCTGTCCATGCATGTCATTGCGTTTTTCTATATATTAAATCAAGTACATGAATGTCATATAAGAGTGTGTGTTTGTTCAATTGTTGGAGATGACATTAAGACATATTTTGAAAATAAAATGTGAAAGTATTTGGTTGTTCTTTTAACAATTTTGAAAGTCTACATTTTTAGGGATTAATTGTTATTAAAGTGTGATTTTGTTCTATGCCCTTATCGTATGATTTCTGAAAGTAGATGAGTTTGTTTGAATTGATTGTAGTTTGATTATTGTTTGATGAAATGGCAATTTTTTGTGTGGATGTTAGTGGCTATGCTCGTGATAGTGCAACAATGTTGAAGTTATGAAATAAAGTGGCTAAGGTGAGGAAGAAGACCATTATGGTCTTAGAGTTTTCATTAAAAAAATTTCTCTCCGATTTTCTCAAAAGTCGGAGAGTCTTGTACATTAGGAACTCTCATGGAAACTTGTTTTCCATGTGACAGTCCTTAATCTTTTTCATAACGATGTTTAGAGTCTTAGATATTTGATTGCGCTAGAAATATATGTGCATGAATTTGTTTTTGTGTAACATAATGTGAGGTATTTGCTTATGATATTACATCGTCATGAAAGGTTATTAAATAATTGTGTTTGTATGCATGTGAGTATTGTGATAAATTGATAATTGTTTTATGTGTTAAATGTTTATGACCATGTGGTAATTTAGAAATATCTCAATTGCAATAATTATGTTGTTGATTGTTGTATTGAAATGGAAAATATTATAAGTGATTATTGTATTTCATGCGAAGTACATATGTTAGTTGTTATATTAATTTGGAAAATACATAAGTTTGAAATTGGGGCTTTGCCCAATTGGGATCACTAAGTAAGCATCTTGAGCTCGTCCGTTGGACTTGACAAGATATAAATGCATTGGGGCTGAGATGACTAACTTATGTAATATTTGTGGAAATAAAAAATTATGAAAACCTTCATTAAAAGATTTAATGGGCTAACTTCGATTAGTGTACATGCATTGCATTCTTGTAGTTGGAGTTGGAGAAAATGGAAAGATACGGTGATAGAAATATCATTGGGATTTGGATAGGGGCAACAATGACGGTGATTCGTCAAGAAGCCTTGAGAGATTTCTTAGGTGGGACAGTCTAGTGAGGGTTTGGTATTATAAGTCGTACGACCAGGATAGTCCTACATGCAAACTAAGCGATCTCTGACACCCCTTGTGCATTTCATGATCGGTAGAGAGGAATCTTGAAATGAATTGGGCTTACCATGTAAGCACCTCTGATAAAGGTAATTGAAAACATGAATATTGTTACTTGTCGTTGTTAAGGATATATGTACTCCCGGTTGCTTTCCCACTAGGATCTTGGCCTTTGGGCATTGTAATTTGGTGGTGATTGGTTGGTTGGATTACATATTGCATTGCATAAAAGATATATTAATTGGGGATGTGAATATCCTCTTGTGTAAACACTAACTTCATGCATCATTTGCATATGTTTGACATTGTTTGATTAGAGTGTTGTTATAGGGTGTCTCACTTTAATGTTATTTCTCTATGTAATTCCACGATGCGGTCTCCGTAGTTGGTTCTTACTCCATTTTCTTTCGCCTATACTATGTGTATGAACAGGTTGGCTGCAGATGTACTTTGATATTCATTGATGGAAATGTAGACAAGAAGAACTTAATTAGTGTATAGATAAGTATTTTGTGTGCGTTGGGATTATTGGCTCTGATTTAGAAATACCCTTGGTCTTTTGAACTAATTTTTGTATAAGTTATATTTTAGGAAAAATACTTACGAGTGATTCTTTTGCATACATGAGGTCTTTTATAATCATTATGTTAAGATTAAGTTAATGATTTTGTAAAGTTGCATACTTAAAAATAGATAATTATATAAATCATGGTTTTGAGGCTGAATGTGATGCCTCATTTTTGGGTGATGATAATATTGAATATTTCTGCATCTTGAACATGTTAATGAAAAGGAATTTTAAATTCACTCTAATTTTATAACATGTGTCTTTAATTTTCTATAAATTTTGAGTATATTTTTATAATGAAGTCCTAATTTCTAAGTTGCAAAAGGTGTTACAACCTCAGTGAAGGGCAAGTTGATATGTAATTTCTTAAGAATATCCAAATATTTCTTAAATTTCTTTTCTAATTTTTCTTTTTCTAATCTTTGGAGAAAAGGAACTGGTGGTACATATGGTGACAGAGCTACATACTTAGACACTTTTTCAAAATTTTGCTCCCCTTTATGGGGTTGTGTCTTAGTATGTTCCTCTTCAACTTTTGCATTTTTCCTAATTTGAGGAATATCACTTAATTCCTTTCCATTCCTTAATTTTCCAGCTTTACAATGTTCATTATTTGGATTTTTTCTGGCTGTCCTGGAAACATCTATATTTGCCTATTTGGATTACTAGCTTGTTGGGAAATTTGTGTATCCAACATTTTATAATGGATGGCCAGGTTTTCTATTTTAGAATTCAAGTCATTGAGAAAGTTTGGAAAACTTTTTTAAATCATGACTTGATCCTCATGAAATTTATTTTGGTTAGCAAGCAATTTTTCCTAACCCTCCATTAGAGTTTTAAAAGTAGGCTTAATAGGAGAATATTGTACCTGCGAAAACCTTGTTGGAGGTTTCCTGTTACTGGGTCCATCCTGGTATTGATGATTCAGATGTTGTTGCTCCTCCAAGAAAGGTTGGGATTGTTCTGCCTATATGGCGGGTTGAATTGTTGCCCGCTCCTCTCTTTGTAGTCATAGTAGTTGCATGATTCAGGTTGTTCATTAGTCAATGCTCCATGTTCGGATTTAGTGAAGTTTTTGCATTCAGACCACTCATGTCATTTTGTTCCACACCCCCCATATGTTGCAGTAGACCAAATAGCATTAGCATGACACTTTTCCAGTTTTCTAAACCTTTGAGAAAGGTTCTCCAGCGTGGAAATTACCTTCTCCATCTGATTGCCTGAATATTATTCACCAACGTCTCTTCTTGGATGGTGTCTCCTTTCCTTCGCCCATTGATGATGATTGGAAACTACATTCTCTATGATCTTTGAAGCAACCTCAATTCCTTTGCACTTAAAGGCATCACCTACTAAAGAGTCCAACGATTGTTATGATGAAAAGTCTAGCCCACTGTAGATGTTCTGAACTAACATCCATGGTGGAATGGCATGATAAGGGAAAGCTTCAGTCAACTCATTTAATCTTTCTCAAGATTCAACAATTGACTCCCCATCCTTTTGACTGGAGTTTTGGATGAGGTGCTTGTAGTGCACAGTTTTGGAAGGAGGAAAGTATTTGTTGAGAAAAGCCTTCTCTAAAGTTCACCATGTTGCTTGAATTTCAGCATTTTGATTTGTTAGCCACGTCTTAGCTATGTATCTAAGGCAATATGGAAACATGCGGAGACAAATGACATCTTCATAAGCCTTGTGGATCCTTACAGACCCACAGAATTTCAAGAACTAATCAATATGGACATTCTGATATTCATGAACTCCTCCTCCAAATTGGTTTTGCATCACCATTTGGATCAAATCATATGGCAAAGAAAAGTTCATTGTCTCAATAGCTGCGTGGATTATTCCAAGACGTGAACTACGAGCATTAGGGGTTGCGTAGTCGCGAAGTGGTTTTTCATCTCGTTCAACCATTGTTTGTACACGCGCACGTCTTTCTCTTGTTCTTTCTCTTTGTTGCCTTCTTCTTCTATGGAAAGTACTTTCTGGCTCTGAGTAGTAATTTGAACTTTTCATAAACCAAATGGGCAACCTGCAAAGGTACCAAGAAAAATGAAAATGTGTAATACACTAGAGTAAAGTAATGAATTTATTGGGAATTAAAGAAATTTTGACATAGTCACCGGCAACGGCGCCAAAAACTTGATAGGGAAAATCGCAAGTGCATGATTATATCGTCAAGTAATAAAATATTGATCCCACCAGGACTGGAAAATTCCTTTAATTATAACAATTAATTTATACTTAACTCTAATAAGGAAATAAAATTGAATTTAGAACGGTTTAGAAATTGACAAGAATAATTGTGAAAACATTAAAAATGATTGAAATCTAATTTAGGGAGAGTTCCTAGGATAAGGGTTACAGCTTTTACACTCGCGAATCCTTGTTTTCTCTTTTTCATGAACTTTAAGTTGTGAGGGTGAATTGTTCTTTGGTATGTGTCATCCTCTCTCGAGCTCCGACACGTTTACTCAATTGAAGTCGCACCTACTCTCGTGGTACAGTTATCAATCAAATCCTTTACTAGGATCTTTCTATCCAATCGCTTCGTTGCAACCCAAGGTGAAATCCATAAACCCCCGAGAATCCTAAGACTACTCTCGTGAATTAGGACTCTAGTTTGAATAACTGAATAGTCAGATAGTTGGGTTCACCTTTCGGTCCTTCCCAATGTATATAGGAGGTGTAATTTGTTGGTCATACAACTCACACGAATAAAACTCAGTTTAATGATTCAAATCACCACACTCAATAAAATAGAAGTAAGAACAAGTGTTTTTTGAATGTAATATGGCATAGCCCCAATCCTAGAAACAAAGGGAATTACTCACTCATGATGGAGAAGAAATCCAAAATTCTAAACTAGAGAATTGTAATGTAAAGTGTAAAGTGTTTGAGGGAGAACCCTCATTTATCCTAATAACAAAGTATTGGGCTAAGCCCAACAAAACAAATCAAAAAAATAGGAATAGAATATAATATCAATGACTTTTTTTCGCACTTCAATTGGTCTTTGCGTAGCCTAAACACTAAATTTCATCTTCTTGCACCCAATCTCTACTCTTTTTAGCTTCAATCCATCCAAAATACACAACATAGCCAAAAACATCTCTCAACCCAAACAAAGAGAAATAAAAGCTAAAAACAATCCTAAAGTCCTAATTATATCCTAAAATACAAGTTAAATGTAATGCAAATATAGCATAATTTCACACTCATCATAAACCAGGTTGTCTTTTTGAGTCCCAAGTTGCAAAAACAAATTGCCCCCTTCTGGTTGAGGTTGGAAGTCTCCTTCATCTACTATGGCGTCCAATTCAACCAAATGGATGCCTCTTTTTGGGGGCGGTCCCTGCCTTGTGGGATGACTTGGTCGAAAACTCATATGATAGCAGCTCTTGGCACTATGTTGATCTCCTTTATATGTGAATATCCGTAGGTCGGAGGATAGGAATTTCAAACATAAGTGTGGTGTGGAGAATTTGGCTTGAATAGTGCGTGTCAAATATTGTTTGCTGATAGTTAACCATATATCCACTTATCCTCGTGGGGTACTTCCCTGAATAGTGAAGCCCACCAACTGGCCATTATATGGTAGCAGATCTCGGTCACTCAGCTCCATAATTTCAAACAAATCCTGGAATATGATGTTAGCTGAACTGCCCTGATCGACAAAAATTCTTCTAACTTTCTTGTTGTTCAGTTTAGTTGTGATAACCAGGGGATCCTCATGTCCTCGGACGACACCTTCATAATCACGGTCATCAAATGAGATTAGGGGTGCACTTCTACTTTCGCCTTGTTGGCGGGTGTTTCTCATGTTGGCTTGCATAACTTCCCAAATATATCTTTTATGGGTTGCTCTTGAAGTGCCCCATGCAGCGAAACCCCCAGGAATGGTGTTAATATCAACCAGGCTCCTCTGTCGCTGGTTGTTGGAATGATACGTGTCTACCCGGCCCCTATTTGGAGGGCGTTCCCTTTGATTTCTTGGGGGGGTGAAGATGGTGGATGTCGTTTTGGCCATTTTAGGAATGGAGTTGTAATGATCTTGACCGGGAAAGAAATAAAGGTGTTGCTTGTTGTTGAAGTGAATTGAATTGACTTTCACTTGATGTGTATCTAAAATGATATCGTGACATCTAGATCATGGGGTGGGGGTAAGGTGTAATTCTTCTTTGTGATTGTATTAACTTCATCCAACATGATTATTCACACACAAAAAATGGAATTTAGTTGTGAATGTCCTTTAGAAAGTGATATATTTCACCCCCAAAACTTTATAAATAAGCAAGAAGCCTTCTATTGGTTATCCAAAAAAAATATTTGTCATCAAGTTACTATTACAAAGAAAACGACCATTCTATATAGAATCGTTTGTCCACTAAAAGCTGATAAGAGGATTAGTATGTTGACTATTTAAAACTTTGACCACTCATATAGTGCTCAATTTTTTAAATGATTAAATTGATGATCATTATATCTTTGAAGAACTAAGCTAGCTTTTTACTCGATAAATGTATTCTATCATGGTATTTCTAAGATCTTAAGACTGAAACTCCTTAGTAGAGTGGAAATAAAATCTCACATTTGATATGTGATGTACAAGACTCAGGCAACATTTTTTGTCAACAGTTGGAGATGTTTGTGCAAGTGTGAGTTTAGAATTAAAACATATATACCTCGCTTAGAAAGGTCTTACTTATAATAGGCAAATTGTTACTTATTGATCATGGTTAGACTAGTTGACATACGATTCCCTATTTATTATTCGAGTTAAGTTCATTGAGGCTGTGTATTTATCCTCTCACTAATGTTTGTTATTGTGTGGGCTCATCTCATTGTTGGTTACCTCCAGATCATATGCCCACGCATTGTTGTCTAAATTTGACTCATGTAACAAGTCAGTTCATGTCATGTTGGATTGGGTTGAAGTGGTAAAGTTGTTGAGTTGGGATGAGGTTTCCATGTGTTATAGGATAAATGGAGTTGAAGAGTTTGGTTAAATCTAGACCATTTATGCCAAATTTCTCTCTTTACCCGCCCAATGATATTTTGTCAAATACTTAAATGTGTTAGTATGACAATTAATGAAAACTTAAATGTGGTATGTTATTTATTACTAGTCAAAATCTTATTGGGTTGGTATAGAGGAATAGGAAACTTTTGTTATAGAGGATTTGGGTTCGAGTTTGGTTACCTCTATAAGTTTCTACCCTTAATGCTTGATTTTCCCAAAAGAGTTTTCTGTATTTTGTAGGTTCCATGAAGGGGTGGCAATACAGGTCAGTCCGCCCCGCCAAAATATGGGCCGACCCGACCCTTATTGTTAAAAGGGCTCAAAATACTAGCTCAACTCATATTTGGCATGGCTGGCAGGCCGGTGGGCTGACCATTTTTCCTTCAAAATATATTTATAATCAACTCAATCACAATTTCAAAAAAAAATAAGCATCATGCCTCATGAATGTCTTCTAAACAACAAGTCATCATAGTCTTAAACTTTTATACTCCTAATTTACAATAAAGCTTCTAACTCCTAAGTTTTAAACATTAGATGCTCTGTTGGAAAAAGATGCCTCAACTTTTCTATTACTACCATCATCAACGACTTTCAAATATTCTTCTTCTTCGTCATCATCTACATTATCATTAGAACAAATATTGGTTTGAGATGGAACATGATCTATCTCTCCAGTATGATATTCTTATTTGACAAAAAATATACATATTTATGAAAGTCAGATTGAAGCTCTAATACTAGAATTTATTAAGCATGGTACTAAATATTTGGCACATTTAATATTTAATAATGTCAATAACAAAAGTGGTGATAATGCATCTCAACCCTTGACAGTAACTCGTGAAGTTGAGTCAGGGTACATACTTTATCTACTTAACACAAACATAGATTTTTCTTCTACATAAATTCTTAGATAAATATGGAGACCCAGGGTTAGGGTGGCAATATGGGTCAGCCTGACCCAACTCGCCTTTGGCCGGACAAAATATGTGTTGGCCCGACCCGATCCTTATTGCTAAAATGGCTCAAATCCCTAGTTTGGCCTGCTAAAAATACCAATCCAAATGGGTTGGTCCGTTGGACCAAGCCCATATTGCCATCCCTAGTTCCATGTATCATAACTAAGATGTTGAGATTTTGAAACTCTAATTTTCATCGTTTTCGTCTAGCTAATGGTGATACAAAAATTGTGAGAATAGTAAAATCATATATAGTTATAGAACCATACATCAATTGCTAAGATTAAAAGTTAGATAATGGTCACATGATCACTTAAAAAGTTGTGTCCACTTATCTTTTAATCTTAACAATTCAAATAAGATTGAATGACATATATTAATTGTTTTCATTTCTCATATTAACAATTGTTCTATTTCGAGGCACTTCCTATACTGTCGCGCCCCAATTTTCGGCTGCATGACCTCTTATGGAGTCGTCACTACGTCTTTTGCGGTTAAAACGTGGAAAACTCAATTTAAGTCCAATTTGGATTAAAATGGTCTTTTCAATCACATTTATGAGTTCGGGAATCGATTACGAATCAGGGAAGGTATTAGCATCCCGTCCGCCTGTAATAAAACAGTACTCTAACTAATTGCGTAGATTAAGTACCCTTAATTTATTAAAATTAAATTACTTAAAAACAAATATTTATTTTTTACTTTTGTGTCTGACAAGAATTAATTTTGCTCCTACGTATCCCCTTTGAGGAATCAAGACTACGTAGTTCTAGGAGAAAATTGTTGGTTGGTTGGTTTTAATTAAAATATTAGAAATTACTTAAAGTTGATTGAAGGGGGATTAATAGACGAAGAGTCAATATTGGTCACTTACCCCCTTTCCGCTTCGATAGATAACAGAGACAATACTAATGACTGCAACCGCTTCTCAGCTCGAATTGAAAGAAAGATGCGACATTAATCATAACCTCGCTACTGAAACCCCTTAAAACATATTTATTTGTATTAGTTTGAAAAGATTTATAATATATAGTTGTTTCAATTTAACGGAACTAATAGTGAAAATATGTGGTTGCTCGTAGACCTTCTTGCTATTTTTAGAGAAGTTAGAGGCGATGCAAACCATAATCAGACTATAAAAATTTCTTTTAAATTCGTGAAGATCAAATATTTTAAATTATTTTATATATAAAATAATAAATTACCAATGTCATATATATTAAGTTAAGGAAAAAATATCAATATTACACCTAATTGGAGAAGACTAGCTTTTATTATTGAATATTCTTACAAATACTTGTTAGTGAATATTAATGTAAAATAAACTAAAAAAATTGAGAAATGTGGAATGGGAATCTCACCTGTATAGACGTGAAATAAGAAAACAGAAAATGTAGCTCTTGATGATGACGTGGACAAGGAAAGGAGATTAAGGAGAGTCAATGCACCAAATTTTAGAAAAGGAAGCAAAGAGAAGACACGGTCCAGGCAATTTGTACATGATCCTCGAAATTTGTTGTTGTTAGTGTCACTTTGGGTTTATTGTTGGAAAGAGAAAATGATCGTAGGATTTGTATAATTTTCTTATTGGAGTTGTAATTTTCAAAAGGTGCAAACCTAACCTTGCACTTCTGTGTAAAGAGCACAATAAGAAGTGAAAAACTATACTTACACAGTTTACAAGACCAAAGGTTGGGGTTATAGGGTGATTTTTTTAGATTTTTTTTAGATTTTTGTTAGAGTTTTTTAGATTTTTGTAGATTGTTGGGAATAGATGATTGATGAAGTATTTTTGGGAGATAGATGATATATGAAGGTTTTTTGGGTGATTTTGGATTGATGTTGGTTCCTTTATTTTCTTGTGTGTTTTGTAAGTGCATTTAGCCTACTATTTATAGCACTGTATTTGAAGTTTTGAACATGCACTAATAGGGTGTGAATCTCTCAATTAATTCAATTGATAAAGTTAAAGAGTAAATTTTGATTTTGTTTAATTCAAATTCCAAATATGATTTTACCATCCTTTAATACACATTATTACAAAATCAATCAATGCTCTATATTTCGAACATGCAATTGGAAGTAATGATGGTTAAACTTTAATAATCAAGATAAATATCAACAAAGATAAGAATCTATGGATTTCAAAATCTTATTTTATCTTCATGGCTTACAAAATTCAAAATTCAATTTATTAATTAAAGTTCGAATCTTAAATTATTTTTTTAGTTTAGGACACTTAAAAAATGTCATTTATATAGAAAATATCAAAAATCATTTATCTTATTTTTATTTGTTAATTTTTTGAAAATATCTTTTGGGTCGGACAAAATTGGGTGTTCACATATACACATATAACTACATGAACTTTTAAGGTAGATGCATTTATTATTAAAATTCACAACATCTGCACATAGATGTATAATCCACCAACACTTTTTAGGTCTTTAAATTTATGCTCATGAACGACATAAATCATCAACATATATTTGAACTCGTTAATACGCTCAAAAGTTTGTGAAATTTAATTGTGCCAAACTTGAGCTAAAAAAATAGCTCGACTTAAAACATGACTCTCATCGATCCTTAACAATTCGACTCATCCTATAATTCATAAGGCTAATTTAAAAAAAATTGATTCTAAAAGCTAACATTATGCATTCATACTTGCATTTTGATGAATGGTTGCAATAATCCTATAATTCAAGTTTCCATATCATTTCAAGACTTAAAGAGTGAAAATGAGCAAGGCTTGGTGTCAAGAGGCCAAAAATCAACTTAAGGTCATATCAACTAATTTGCACCAAGCACAATTACATTGAGTGTGTATGATGCGTCAAGTGCAACTTGGCTAGATGAAGAGTTGATCCAGACAAAGAAAAGCGTTGAGTGCACCTCCCTTACGCTCATCGAAATGTTTAAAATTCAGATTGATAAAAAGGGATTGAAATATACTTTGTAGGGATCCGAAGTGGTCCATACATACTATTTCGGTGTAAGTTAGGATGTTTTTTATTTCCCTTAGCTTCTAGGCTTGTATAGGCTGAAAACAAGATGTAAATATGAGGAAGGATGATTGGAGGAGGTGATGTAAGCTCATGGAGGAGGTATCCATTCTATTCCTAGTTGTATTTTATGTTTTATCATTACTTTAGCTTTTTTTATAAAAATGTTTAGCCAAGCTTCTCCCTTGTTGGGATTGATGTCATATTCACCTCATGTATTCACCTCATGCTTATTTGGAGGGAGACACCTCCCTTGTAAGAATTTAGATGTATGAATTCATGAAGAAATGTTGGTTTAGTCTACAATAGAAACTCATCTTGTTAGTATAATTATAGACATAGCCTTATGCTAATTTGTCACATGTGTTTATGTGTTAATATGATTGCTAGACATAGACTCAATGAGCATTGAAAAACTCTCAAACTTGTTAACATAGATTACTAGACATAGAAGTATGATTAATGGTTCATATATATTAATCTTATTAAATTAGTTGCTAGACATAGAGTTGTTTTAGTAAACTACTAATATGACCAAGACATTGGCGATTAGTACAAACGAGGTGTTGCGCTTAACTCAATTTCACATGCATAGACATATATGTATATTATGTGGGTTATAATTCTTCATTTTGTGTGTAAAGTTACTAGATATAGAGTTTTATTGCATAAGCTACTAAATTAAATAATACATTAGTTTGTAGTATCATTGAGGTCCATCGTTGTGTAAGAATCATTGCTAACTGATTTTGTATGATCAATCCTAGTGTGTATGGATAGTAAGTAGTAAAGTTTGACCCCAACATCTAAATTTCAACAATTTTATCTAATAGTTAAATTAATTTAGTTAACAAAACACCAATTAAACAACCTTTCAAAATCAACTTAGAATATAAATTGTTTGTTGAAAGGATAGACCTCAGCAAGTCCTTGTGGATTCCTCCTATACTTGTTTGCGACACTTGTTTGCGACACTTGTTTGGATCTTTATAGACAAATTTGTAGGTTAGGACTATCTCGAACCTGATTTTTTTGGGTACTACCAATGGTATCCCTTTAGCTTTTGGTAAAGAGTTAATCTCTTTTACGGTGTGTGATTGTCCCTCCCAACAAATGTCGCTCTCGGGAATCGAATCTTTGACCTTTTGATTGAATTAGACATATATATATATATAAGTATAGGATCTAGAGGAGTTCCTGTCGGGTTTAGGTTACTCAAAATCTGATAAGATCGGGGATGGTATCATTGTTTTCAATCACACTTGGTTTGGGTTCATAGTCTGTTTTTCGGGTTCGGGTTGGGTAAGCACAAACCCAACCCCAATTCATCTCGTTCTCATTCCTAATTAGCATGCATTGGAGAGAGAATATGAATGAGACATAATAATGAAGGATAATTTTGTAAAATATAATTTAATATATCTACACTAACAATATACGAGTTTGTTACATTATAACCATAATATTCTTCATTTATGTTTTAATTATCATTGACTCTTAAATTAAAATAATACATATAAATAATAAATGATGTATTCACCGTATAAAAATTTTTGCATTGTAAATGCATATATATTTAATTTAGTAAAGCTAACCATACTAACTCACATATTTAATTTTATGAATGTACTAAAAACAAGTTATTGTAAAAAGCATGAGAGACGGTATAAGACTATAACTTTAGTACACCATTTAATATTATTCATTAAATAATAGTTTTAATAGCAAAAAGTAGTTATAATCAAAATTTTGATAGGAAAAATGAGAATAAACATACATGCATAGAAAAGAAAATGTCTTATAAAAGAAACCATCCAAATCTTCTTAATGAATATTTTAGTAAATCTACAAAAGATGGAGAACATTAAAAATGCTTACATATAAACTGTTTTGAATTGGTTATGACTTCTAGATAAAATAAAAATATATTGTTGAAAATTTAAAAGTTTGAAAAGACTGATTTGGAGCAAATGAAACATATTAAAAAAAAGATACTATTGCAATAATATATTAAAAAATCATACAAAAAGTTAATTTTCTATTTGATATTAGTGAATGTAGTCAATGCACATTTACTAATACACATAATATACTACTTTCCTATGGGTTTATCTCTATTATGTAAAATAGTGTGCTGACACACTTTAGTAATTATCAACTTGCGTTCTCATTACTTGAGATTGTAATCTTTACATTCTATAAATATCAAATATAATAGTTTCCATATATGTTTTCATTTGTGTGAAATACTAGAGAAAAATTGTGTGAAATACTAGAGAAAATTGATAAAAAAAAAGTGGTTACTCTCTCATTACATACTTGTATGATATAGTTAATTCAAAAAAGGCTAAGTAACAAAACCGAATAAATGAGAAAATTCATGAGAGATTTTTTAAATCTGTTAACAATTAGTTTACCAGAAAAAAGTTGGTTTTAAAACTGACGCATGCAGTGAAAGTAAAGTCAAATGAAAACTCTTAGAATAATAGCTTTTTAAATGTCTCCAGTTTTTCTTTCTCTTGTATGAAAAAGGTTAAAAATATTCAAGGGTAATTAAAATGAAACAAAATGCTAACTTACTAAAAACTTTTTAAAGGTCGCACATTTTTCCTTTATCTTTTACTACCATGTTCACATGCACTATCGTACTTGCCAACCTGCTTTCCTATCATTTATAATGTATAGTTTGTATGTCATAAATGTCAAGTATAATATTTTATGTTAAATATTTGTAATCTATAGTTGAATTTATTCGAATTGTGTAATGTTCAATTTATTCATGTTCTACATTCAAAACTGATAGTTATAATATAAGAAGAAATATTTAACCAAATAATATGAAAATATATTGGTTGGAGGAACATTGGGTTATATATGGTTTTTTTAGTAAAAATTAAAAAATGGTGAGAGCAAAATAGGGAGAACCACAAATTACACCATGGTGGGTGGTTATTTTGGGTTTTCCCTTTATAAGTAGTATAGAAGATATAGATAGATGAGAAAAAGCTTTAAAAATATTTAGAAATAACTAACATGAATCAAAATACTACCTGAAAGATATAAATAAATTTATATCTGGTTAGGAAATAAATATATAAAAAAATTAAAAATTGTAGTAAAAGACGACCAATATAAATCTATAGAATATACGTTATATCCATATGATGTGGTCAAAATAATAAGTTGGAAATATTTTGTGTAATAAATAAAAATGAAAATGCATCAAATTATGATATGTGAAACATTATTTTGATATTGGAAGAAATAAAAATTACATTTTCACAAGAACACTTCAAGATTAATTTATATTTGTTTAACAAGATTAATTGTACATTTGTACACTAAATGATGCATTGTCACTATTAGAAAAACTTTTACATTGTAATAACATTATAAGGAGAGAAAAAGAGGTAGGAATCAGTTTTGTGTTTTCTCAACGGCGTGGAAAGCACTTGAAGAAGCATTAAGAAATGTATAAGAAATGTAATTAAATTGAAAACGACACAATTTTATAAAAAAATTAAAGCGATTTGTAAGCTAAATATACCTCATATTGTTTGAATAGAAGAGGTAAAGTTGAAGTTACAATGATGCAAAATAACTAACTAAAACCAAAATAACTAACTTTGACTAAATAAAACATGTGCTCAATAAATATGTACATGTGCTAATAAGTATTCAAGTGTGAATAACCTTGATATGCTAAAGATGTTTATGGTGTCCCACGGGGTCTATAATGACCAAGGTGCAAAGACCACTTGGTGTATTATCTGGTGCGCCAACATGCTAGGTTGATTTGCCAGTTCATGTGCCTGACCGTGTCTTTGTGATGCACTTGACTCGCCTTGATCATGTCTCTGTGCGTACTTCTAATGCGCCAATCTGCCAGCCTGACTGTGTCTATGTGGTGCATCTGTCTTGCCTAAGCCATGTTTCCATATGTGCCTCTAATGCACCAATCTGCTAGCTTATGGTGCACCTGATGCATAATGACCATGCATAGCCATGGTAGTCAAAATCGTGATCCCACTCATGAGATCGTACGTTCTTACGATCCTTGACCCTCACTTCGTGCTCGATCTTAGTCTTGGACACGCCTCTGTGGGATCGGGTGGGATCGTCGTGTGGGTGCGTAAAACCGGTGGAATCTACGAGCCCACCGACCCCTAAACCTCTTTCTCTCCATCTCTGCTTCACTTTTTCTCTCTTTCTCTCTCTCATCGTGCAATCTGCAACAATGGTGCTTCACTTTCTCTCTCTCATTGTGCAATCTGCAACAATGGTTGCTTTCTCTCTCTGCCTCTTCTATTCTGCTGTCGTGGGTAGTAGAGAAGAAGCTAACCGGGTCATTTGCGACCCGGTTTGTTGAAAACCCTAATACTTTTACTTATTAAAAAGCATATGATGGGCTGTTAGCCCATCCTCTTAA
Source organism: Lupinus angustifolius (assembly GCF_001865875.1). Classification (NCBI taxonomy): domain Eukaryota; kingdom Viridiplantae; phylum Streptophyta; class Magnoliopsida; order Fabales; family Fabaceae; genus Lupinus; species Lupinus angustifolius. The sequence continues at coordinate 11,117,275 of NC_032028.1, read as the reverse complement.
GTCCAATGTCTTTTTTAACCCATAAATTTATTTAAAATGTGAAGAGTGTGAGTGATTATGAAAGCCTTTTTTTTTACTTGGAATTTGTTTAGTTGAGTTATTTTGGTGTTAATTATTATGACATGGGTTTGTTGAAAACCCTACTTTTTTATTTATAAAAAAATATTATGATGGGCTGCTGTTAACCCACTCTGAAGCCCAATATCTTTTATAACCCATAAACTTGATTAAAACAATTAATAGTGTGAGTGGCTATAAAACCCTAATTTTTTTTACTTGGAACAAGGGTAGTTGGTTGATTATGTTTCTATTATAAGTTATGATATGTATTACCTTATGACTTGAATTTGTGTTATTCATATACTATGTTTATTATTATGAATATCTTTAATATTATAACTTATGAATTACTATTCATATATATATATATATATATATTTTTTTTATATATATATATATATAATTTGTAGAATCTTATGAGTCGTGTTACGATCCTACATTTACGATCTTTGGTTATCCTCCCGATCCTAAGTAAAATCTCGATTTTAACTACCTTGTGCTAGCTGATGCTCTTGGTGCGCCTGATGCTCCTGATGCTCCTGGTGTGCCTGATGCGCCCTAACCGTGCATACATGATGCACCATGACCGTGGCTCTGATGAGCCAAGTTGATCAAGTCTGACTGTGTATCCTCCGTCATGATGTTGCACACTACCTTGGCCTCCTGAGCCAAGTCTGACCGATAGTCCTTGTCATGGGCATTATGACCTGACTTCAATACATACTTCAATAAAAATAGAAAACCATACGACACATTATTTGATATTGAAAGAAAAGGAAAGACATTGTATAATTGTCCCCCGTTCATATTATAATAAAATAGATATCATAACATTGAAGAAATCAAGTGAAAAAGTAAGACTCTTACCCGTAAAAAAAACAAATTCAAGAAATAGATGTTTTGCCTATTGTTAAACACACGGATTTAATAAAATATTTAAAGAAGAAAGAAACAAATCATTCATCACATTTGAGGGAAGGAAATGATAACACCTTGGAACGTTAGGTTATCATATGAAGGTGAGACTGAAAATACATATATAATTTATTGTAGAGATGGAAGTATGATAATGTTCAACTTTTTTATTTGTATAGTTTTGTTGGAGACTTATAAAGTGAAATGAATATAACCAATGATTTATTGATGACAAAGTTGAGATATATAAATTATACCAATACAATTATCTCTTTGGTTTTGTATTCATAAAATTTCTTTTATTATTAAATGAACTCATGGAGCCACAATGCATTAGATATAGAGTAAATTACACTGATACTCCCTGAGTTTTAGTGAAATTACACAAACCACCCCTCACTTTTCTACGTCTACACAAACCTCCCCTAGTTTTTATATTTTCATTACACTGGTCACCACTGTATAAGAAATAAGTGTAATCTTTTAAATAAAAAATGTGATAAATGTAATTAAGTTAAACAAAACATGATATATTGTGGAGACAAGTCCAAATAATATATGAGTCAATATTTCTTTATTATTTTTGCTACGTTACACTATATTATAAGAGCGATTTAAACAATATTTCTTTAGAATTGTTGATGCATTTTGTAATAAAAAATAATAAAGATACATTAATTTGTATATTATTTAGACTTGTCTACATAATATATCATGTTTTGTTTTAATTAATTGCATTTATCACATTTTTTGTTTAAAATATTACACTTATTTCTTATGCATAGGTGGTCAGTGTAATGAAATTATAAAAAACTAGGGGAGGTTTGTGTATGTGTAGAAAAGTGAAGGATGGTTTGTGTAATTTCACTAAAACTCAGGGGGTGTCAGTGTAATTTAGTCTTAGATATATCAAAATGACTATCCTAACGAGATTGACTTTATCCATATAGGGCTTCGTTTAAATCAGGTTAGTCTAAAAATATTGTTATAATTTATCATGTTAAATTATAGCCTAAAACCATCCTAAACTAACTGTAAGTTGTGTTGGCTTACTATATAAGATTAAAAAAATATTTAAATTTAAGCTCTTCAACTGTTTAAAAAAATATATTATTGGATATTAATGTATATTTATTTTTAAGAGATTTGTTGGATCATATTTTGTAAAGATTGTATTAAGAAAAAATTTTATCATTGAATACACTATACAGTCAAAGTTTCAATTTTATAAATTGATAATAAAACAATTTCCAAGTTAATAAATGTAAAGTTCAACATTTGTACAATTTGCAGCACAGGACAAAAATGGTGTGCAAATTCAACTACATCTCGTAAGAAAATTAAAACTATGTATAGCTGAGATGTTTATTGTAGTAAATTTCAACGGCAAATTTATTTAGGTAGTGCACTTTGATTAGAAATTTATTATAGTAGTATAAGTTTTGTACTTATTATAAAAGTGGTACATTTTTTTATAAATCGGTAACCTCATGGCTATTTTTCTTCTTTTTTTCTTTTGGACCCACATAAATCGGCAACACTGATGGAGTTTATTTTTTTTTAATATTTTCTTTAGAAATTGTCACTGAAGATGGAGTTTTCAATGTTATTTTAATATATTAGTGTAAATTGGCAATGGTGGTGGGGTTTAGTTTTTTTTAGAAATCATCACTCTAGAAGGAGTTTTTCATTTTATTTTAATATATTACCTAAATCGTCAATGACATGAGTTTTTCACTTTGCCCTATTTTTTTATAGAAATCGTCACTCCAAAAGGAGTTTTTCATTTTGTTTTAATATATTACCTAAATCGCCAATAACATTGGAGTTTTTTTCCCGAGTTTTTTCTTTACTATTTTTTACACCAGTATCCTAGCCCTATATATTCATCCAACACTTCCATCTTCTTCTCCTAAAAACTTATATGTTCTCAAACTTCTTCCCCTATATACATTTCTTCTAAAACTTCTTCCCAACAGTTTTTTATATTTCTCATTTTGGAGTTTTTCTTCTCGTATAGATTGCTACTTGATTAGAGGTTAGTAGAGCTATAATATTTTTTCAACTTTAGTATACTTAGTTGTTAAATTTTTGTAATATTATTATTTTGTTTAATGTATATGGTTATTCTAAGAGATATTGTTGTGAAGAAGATCTTGCTCCTGACCTTGGCACGGTTTTGATGAAGACACCAACATCACCAAAAAGAAGAAAAGGAACATGACTTATGAAGACAAATGAAGATAAAGCTTCAAGACATTAGATTAAGTCTTTGTAAGTACTTCTATCCTAAACTCTTAAGTATATACAAGTATATATGCTCAAACTATTTTTTAGAAAATGTGAGACACTTTCAAAAAGACTTGAAACATTTTTCAAAAATAGTGTGTAACAGGTTACTTCATTAAGTAACAGGTTACATGTGTGAGAAAAGAGTTATCCAACTAAAAAAACTGATTTTTGAAGCCGAGTAACCGATTACTCAAAGTGAGTAACCGATTACTCAAAATTAAATTTAAATATCTGTTGGTCAGGGAGTTTGAGTAACCGAATACTCAAAGTGAGTAACCGATTACTCAA
>NC_032028.1:11111420-11113620 GCF_001865875.1 Lupinus angustifolius | reverse complement strand
TATATATATATGTGTGTAGAAATTGTGGACGGTGTGGGTGTTTTACATATATATACATGTATATATGCAAATCGTGTACGAGGGAGTTTTAGGGATTTTTTAGGTTTTAGGGTTTAACCCTAATTATTTATAATTCATCAGAATAAGTTTTATTTTCGGTGTTTCTCTCCTAACACTATATAATCATCCAACACTTTCATCTTCTTCTCCTAAAAACTTATATGTTCTGAAGCTTCTTCTCCTAAATACATTTCTGCTAAAACTATTTCCATACATCTTTTACACTTGTCTTAGAGGTTTTCTTCTCGTGTAGATTGATACTTGCTTAGAGGTTAGTAGAGCTATAATATTTTATGAACTGTAGTATATTTATTGTTAAATTTTTCTAATATTATTATTTTGTTTATTATAGATGGTTATTCTAAGAAACATTGTTAGTGATTTTAGTGATGAAAAAGACATTGAAATATGTAATGATGAGGAGGAGGTCGATGTTGGTTCATCTTGTAGGATGACATATAGTTCTCCATCATCATTTTTTCGTAATACAAATTCTAAAGTTGGTCGTGATTTTGGTCACACAAGTGGTTTAATGAATAATAATAACAATGATTTATTTGTTGGGATGCAATTTGAATCTAAAGAAGTCACAATACATGCTATTAGAGAATTTCATATTCAAAATTCATTTGATTATGTTGTTGATAAGTCTAGACCAGATAGATATGTTGGGAAATGTACACAGTTTAGTGTTGGATGTGAGTGACGAATCCGCGCTTCTTTTAACGTTAAGCGTGACATATGGGAGATTAAGAAAATTAATGGGACACACACTTGTGTATCTATGTTGGTTTTACAAGATCATAGCAAATTAAATTCATCATTTATTTCAGACCTTGTTGTTAATTTGGTATCTGCGGATCCGAGTATACCAGTTAAGCACTAGTTAAGGAGGTTGTTAGTCGTTTTGGTTATACAGTCACATATAGAAAGGCTAGGAGTGCAAAACAATTGGCATTGACCAAAAATTTTGGTGATTGGGAGGGATCATACAATGAGTTACCACGTTGGATGAATGTTGTACAATATTTCTCTCCCGGTACAATTGTGAAATATGAAGCACGTCACCATATTAGAGATGATATGGAAGATTCTGGTCGATTCATTTTAGATAGAGTGTTTTGGGCTTTCAAACCATGCATTGATGTGTTTGCATATTGCAAACCAATTATACAAGTGGATGGAACATTTTTAACTGGGAAATATACTGGAACATTGCTTATAGCGAGTTCACAAGACGAAAACAGACGGGTATTTCCAGTTACCTTTGCCATTGTTGAAGGAGAGACGAAAGACGCTTGGGGTGGTTTTTTTACGATCTTAAGACTCCTGTTACCCCTCAACCAAACATTTGTATCATATTAGATAGGGGAACAAGTTTGTTAGCTCCAAAGCGAGTTCACAGGATGATCTAGTGAACAGTCAGTTTATTGTGTTCATCATATTGCTAGTAACTTCAATAAGGAATTCCGAGACTTTGATCTAAAAGATAACGTACAAATGGGTATGTATCAGTTATATTTGTAATTTATATATATTGTTGATGTTCTGGATTGATATATTTTCTTATATTTAATTTTTAGGGTATAAGTTAATGCGACCACGGTGTGAGCGAATGTTGAATTTATTGAGGCAAAAACATCCCAGGGTTGGTGCCTGGTTGGACCAGATTCCAAAAGAAAAGTGAAGTCAAGCATATGACGAAGGTATACATTTTGGCCACATGACCACGAATCTTGCAGAATGCATTAATGGTGTTCAGAAATGAGAATCCTGCAGCGGACTGAACAACAATTAAGAGTTCAACCGCCAAGAAGGAGAAAATCACATCCATGTAGGACTTCATCACATTAAACGTCATTAAGATTTTTTGGGATTTAATGTATTAAAATTTTAATATTGTCATATAGTGTTGCTATTATTGTTGCAATAAACTGTGGTTGGGTGAAATTTATATATGAACAACAAACTCATTTGTTATAGCCGAATTAGCTAGGGCACTAAAAATATTAAAAACCTAAAAATCCTCTACACAATATGTAAAACGCCAACACCATCCACAATTTCTATACTTTTATTACATTGACCATCCTGGTGCACAATTTACACACATACACATATATATATATATATATATATA
>NC_032028.1:11053688-11111320 GCF_001865875.1 Lupinus angustifolius | reverse complement strand
TTAGTTGCACTCTGATACTTACAATTGTTAGCGATTTTAGTGATGAAGAAGACATTGAAATATGTAGTGATGAGGAGGAGGTCGATGTTGGTTCATCTTCTAGGATGACATATAGTTCTCCATCATCATTTTTTTGTAACACAAATTCTGAAGTTGGTCGTGATTTTGGTCATACAAGTGGTTTAATGAGTAATAATAACAATGATTTATTTGTTGGGATGCAATTTGAATCTAAAGAAGCCACAATAAATGCTATTAGAGAATTTCATATTAAAATTCATTTGACTGTGTTGTTGATGAGTCTATACCAGATAGATATGTTGGCAAATGTACACGTTTTGGTGCTGGATGTGAGTGGCGAATTCACGCTTCTTTTAACGTTAAGCGTGACATATGGGAGATTAAGAAAATTAATAGAACACACAGTTGTGTATCTATGTTGGTTTCCCAAGATCATAACAAATTAAATTCATCATTTATTTCAGACCTTGTTGTTAATTTGGTATCTGCGGATCCGAGTATACTAGTTAAGGCACTAGTTAAGGAGGTTGTTAGTCGTTTTGGTTATACAGTGACATATAGAAAGGCTTGGACTGCAAAACAAATGGCATTGGCCAAAAAATTTGGTGATTGGGAGGGATTATACAATAAGTTACCACGTTGGATGATTGTTGTACAATATTTCTCTCCCAGTACAATTATGAAATATCAAGCACGGCATCATATTACAGATGGTATGGAAGACCCTAGTCGATTCATTTTGGATAGAGTGTTTTGGGCTTTCAAACCATGCATTGATGGGTTTGCATATTGCAAACCAATTATACAAGTGGATGAAACATTTTTAACTGGAAAATATACTAGAACATTGCTTATAGCGAGTTCACAAGACGGAAACAGATGGGTATTTCCAGTTGCCTTTGCCATTGTTGAAGGAGAGACGAAAGAAGCTTTGGAGTGGTTTTTTACAATCTTAAGACTTATGTTACCCCTCAACCAAACCTTTGTATCATATCAAATAGGGGAACATGTTTGTTAGCTACCCTCTGAAGCGAGTTCACATGATGATCTAGTGAACAGTCAGTTTATTGTATTCGTCATCTTGCTAGTAACTTCAATAAGAAATTCCGAGATTCTGATCTAAAAGATAAATTCATACAAATGGGTATGTATTAGTTATATTTGTAATTTATATATATATTGTTGATGTTCTGGATTGATATATTTTATTTTATTTTATTTTTAGGTTATGAGTTGATGCGTCCACGGTTTGAGCGGGTGTTGAATTTGTTGCGGCAAAAACATCTCAGGGTTGGTGCGTGGTTGGACCAGATTCCAAAACAAAAGTGGAGTCAAGCATATGACGAAGGTAGACGTTTTGGCCACATGACCACCAATCTTGCAGAATGGATTAATTGTGTTCTGAAACGATCTAGAGCTCTTCCTATCACAGCCCTTGTGAGAGCAACCTACTATAGGCTAAATGAATGGTTCATTCAACATCGGGATGAAGCTACTAACATGATTAGAGTAGAGCATATATATCGCGAAGAGTTGACAAAAGTGATTAAAGAAAATCAGCGACAATCCACTTGTCAAGTAGTTCGTAATTTTTCACGGGAGACCAGAGTCTCGGAGGTTGAAGTTGTATTTAGATCTGGTGGTCGTCGAGTGAGGGTTTACACTGTTAAACTAGTTGATACTCATCATTATCATATACCAGAAACTAACTCTCTGCAACGAACTCCAGCGGATAGTCATTCTCAAGGACATACTTCATCACTTACTCAACAACAACAACTGTATGGGTTCGCAAATTATAATCATTCATACAATTATTTGTCATCAAATTCTCAAATTCCACTACATCAATGTTTGCTACTACTTCAAGTACACCATTGTCGGCATACGATTCTAAACAATATTATCGTCCTACTATGCCGTCTACAAACATTTTTGGTATACAACATACTGATGACGAAGTTGTGGTTGAGGATGTTGATGAAGATGAAGATAATTCAGATGATGAGGAGCCACAATTGGCGACACGTGGTGGAGGGAGAACTTCGCAGCGAAATGAACAACAATTAAGAGTTCAACCGCCAAGAAAGAGAAAACCACCTCCAGGTGGCACTTCATCACACAGACGTCATTATAGTTGTTTCTGATTTAATGTATAAATATTTTAATATTGTAATATTTTTTTCTTAATAATATTAGTGTTGCAAAATATAGTAATAGGTTGGAATGAACAAAAATTACACTAAAATTTAAACATAGATATATAAAACTCATACTTTATTGTCAATTTACATATATATATATATATATATATATATATATATATATTAAGAAAATAAAAACTAAACCTCCACTTGCCGATTTACACTAATATATTAAAATACAATGAAAAACTCCTTCTGGAGTGATGATTGCTAAAAAAAAACTAAACCTCCACCACCATTGCCAATTTACACTAATATATTAAAATAACATGAAAAACTTCATCTTCAATGACGATTTCTAAAGCAAATATTAAAAAAAAAATAAACTTCACCAGTGTTGCCGATTTATGTGGGTCCAAGAGAAAAAATAGAAGGAAAATGGCCATGGTGTTGCCGATTTACAAAAAATGCACCACTTTTGTAATAAGTACAAAACTTACACTACTATAATAAATTTCTGGTTAAAGTGCACTGCATAAGTAAATTTGCCGAATCTCAACATATAATTACCTGATATGACCCAAACAGTATAAATGCACTTGCTATCTATGCTACCAATGCTTTTTATAAAGTCAGATGTCTCTAAAAGGAAAAAAAAAATCAAAAAATGGATGACTCAAACCCAATCTAGTAAGCCCAATTTTAAAATATCTCAAACTGGTATGGATAAAAAAAGACCCGATTTTAATAAAATATTAATAAAGTATTCGACTCCTATGAGTTTTTTGGTTTTGATGGACCAATCGAATAATACGAATCTATTTCCATTGGTTCTCCAGCCGACGAAGCTGCAACTTAGAAATTTCAGAAACGAAAACGTGAGATGGTCACAATTATCTGAATTTCATGGAAGTTTGCACGCCACATTAATTCATTAAAATTTAAAAGGACATGTGTGTTTTTTCTTCATGTGTTTATCTTATCCCCTCATTCAACATTCACCTAACTCATCACGTGGTCAACTCGTGCTTAATTAAAAAAATGTTAAAAATTTCAAAACATTGCCATAAAATGAATAATATTCCAAACCAAGAAAAGAATAAACCATTGCAACGAAAAGGACATTTTGGTCATTCGCATACAATTTCATATCATTAATTCATTATTTCTTGAAGAAAATTAACAGAGGAGAAGACGAGGTCGGTGCTTCTGCTCCGTCCGAAAACAAAACGAAATGACCAAAATACCCCGGAAAGGGTATTTTTTGTAACATGGTTGCAAAAAAATGGAGAAATTGAACCTTATCTGTGAAATTGTGAATGAATAACTATTTAATGCGTGGAAGTGAAAGCTGTTATTTTTCTCAAACCGGTTTTTTTCTTCTTCTTCTTCTTGTGTCCAAAATCCTCCAAGAAAGTTCATACTTCGGAGTCTCCAAGAAAAAGAAATTGAAGGAGGAGGATTAACGGCATCATCGAAGTGTAGCACAAGAATTTAACAACATCTTCTACATAAAGGGAACAAGAAAAAATCGAAATCCCCATAATTTTTTCAGCCTCAAGATTTTTGGTTCTGAATCTGTAAGTTCTATCGTGATTTTTCTGTTTTCAACTTTGATTGTCAATGCCCATTATTTTATAGCATTTGGGTTGGAGAAAGTTTTGTTCTTTTTTGTTTTTGGATTTTTTTGTAACATTTGATCGGTTATTCAGTTTGTTAAATGTAATGTTTTATTTATTTATAATTCTTTTTATATTGTTCAATGTTATTGTATGCCATGCAGTGATATTGTTGATTCAAGAACCGTAATCGGTAGAAGGTGTTGGAGAAACAATTTATGTGTATATAATTGGGGTTGTTTTCATTGAAAGTAAGGGTTAGACTTTGATTTTTTGGCACAAGAGAAATGAATGTGGTAGGAAAAGTTGGGAGCTTGATAACCCAAGGTGTGTACTCAGTTGCTACTCCTTTTCACCCTTTTGGTGGGGCTGTTGATGTGATTGTTGTTCAGCAGCAAGATGGGAGTTTTAGGAGCACCCCTTGGTATGTTAGGTTCGGTAAATTTCAAGGTGTTCTTAAAGGTGCCGAGAAAATTGTTCGTATAAATGTTAATGGGGTTGAAGCTAACTTCCATATGTATCTTGATAATTCGGGGGAGGCTTATTTTATCAAAGAGGTGGATGATGATGAAGGAATTGAGTCAAATGGGGTTGTTCAAGATTCTACTAACAACACCGATAGTTTTTTAGGGAATGTGCATAGACTTGATCATAGCATCTCTGATACTGGGGTACTTCAGTTGAAAGGTGAAGGTAATTCCTTGGTGCCGCCTCGACTTCAAAGGGCAGAATCTGATGGTGATAAGAGGTTTTATGATTTCCAAGATGACCGATCTTCTTTCGAAGATCCAGCTGAGTTGCCAGAATATGGGCCTAATGAGAGTCTAGACGGAGAAAATTTTGAGGACTCACATGGTTCCCATCCAGAGATGGTGTTGGTGAGCGTCGATGGTCATGTATTGATGGCCCCTATCTCAGAATCAGAGCAGAATGTGGAGAACGTGCAGCTAAAAAATCCTCAATTTCATCTGGGCCCAGCTGAAGAGACTGACTTAACTGAAGGCGGTGAAGAGTTCAGTTCTGGTGAAAATGCTTGGGCTGCGGATTACATTAGTAAGCTGGATGCTCCAACAGCTAATGTTTCACCCAAACACAGTGTTGCTAACGGTGATGATATTACTTCTGAGATCCCTCTGGAGGTTCGTAAAGCAGAGGAGGGACACATTTGTCAAGCACGGGAATCCTTGGGGATTGAAAATCAAGAAGGTATTCATGTTCAAACTGATTCAGAAGGGGTGGCATCTGGTATAGTGAGGGAGAATGTTTTTAAAAGCTGTTTGGAGCTTCAAGAACTTGCTCAGCAGGCTGGAAATGCTGATATACCTGTTCTAGGTTCATTATTGGAGGTTCAAAATTCGGCAGAGGAATCTAATGCAAGTTGTCCACTTGTTGATGAAAATGAACGACTTAGCATTGTACAATCTGATAACATTGATGAGTTATCTCTTTCTCGTGGTTTAACTTCTTCTAATGGCCATAGATCTCCTAAATCAGAATTGGGACTTGAAGAGGCTGAGAGAACTGCATCAGAAGAAGTTGAAATTGCTCCTGATGGTCATTCTGCTACTATTGATATTGAACGGAATGGTGAAAATGTTGGCAAGACAGCATCAGGTGATGAGGTAGATGCGAATCAACAAATCCCTGCACTTGAAGATATGATTAATAAAAGTGAGGCAGTCAAACCTCAAATAGAAACTTCAAATAAAGGGGACCAAAGTCATTCAGGTTTGGGTAAGACGATCTGCGCTGCAAATTGGTTCTGTATTTTTTTCTTTATTTGGTATTATTATTTTATGTTAGTGGATTATTTATTTACTTCCGTTTATCTTGTAATTTGCAGGATTTGAGATCTCATTATGTGGTCATGAACTTAAGGCGGGTATGGGTTTAGTAGGCAGTGCTGAAGTATTTGAAGCACATAAGATATCTGCAGAGGACTTTACAAGTTCTGCACCTTCATTAATTAAGAATCAAAATCTTGTTGTCAAGTTTAAAGACAGGTACTTGACATGGGAAAAGGCTGCTCCTCTTGTTCTTGGAATGGCTGTATTTGGTTTAGAATTACCCGTTGAGTCCAAAGATACAATTCCCGTGGAAGAGGATTATGCGCAGAAGTCTAAGGATGGTGGTCCTGGAACATCTTCATCTGGACGCAGATGGAGACTTTGGCCTATTCCTTTTCGAAAAGTCAAGACAGTTGAGCACACTGATAGCAGTTCATCAAATGATGACATATTTCTAGATTCTGAGTCCGGATTTTTCATAGAGCCAACTCAAACGTCCAGTACCCAGGGATCCCCTCGTAAACAACTTGTAAGGACAAATGTTCCGACTAATGAGCAGATAGCATCCCTGAATCTCAAAGATGGTCAAAATTTGATAACATTCAGTTTCTCTACAAGGGTTCTTGGAACACAACAGGTTTGAATATTCATTGACTGCCTTAGTTCCTAGATGAAGTTCTATAACATGGCTTAGTTATGTTTATTTAAGAGAGAAATTTTAATTACATAACAGGTTGATGCTCATATATACTTATGGCACTGGAACACAAGAATCGTAATTTCAGATGTTGATGGAACTATTACCAAGTAAGGCTACCAGTTATGCTTCTTTGTCTACTAAATATTCTTTTAAACTTTACTCTGCTGTTTTTATTCATCTCTACTATCTCTCTGAGAGTCATTCAACTGGCCATTTATATTACATAAAATCACTGTGTATCATGCAAATTTTGGTGATTGTTGATGCTATGGAGGCTTAACAAAATGAAGGAAAATAGGAAAGGGGGTTACACGATCTGATTTGAATATGAAGTTTCAAGTTTAGTTTTCTTGCATCCTGGGGTCAGGTGAGTAAGCTTATGATGCGTCAAATGACTTATAGGCATATTAGGGAATATAAGATTGTGTGCATTCTGTAGAAAATTCCCCTGCCGATCCTTTAACTATCTTGAGTAGAATGGTCATGTTTTGGGGTTGTCTATCTGTATTCTGTAATGATAAACACAGTTTTGGGTGGTTTTATAGAGGTACTTCTTCATGCCATTTTGTCCGTGTTATAAGTAGATGGGTAAGAAAAAGATACTGAACATTACTGTGTTGCTGTTTCTCCTATACAAACATGTCTCAATACTTGTAAAGAAAAATATTGATGGAATAGAAGGCTGGGTTGCATTATGGTTTGGAATCACAATGAACACCTTTGTTTTTTCTTTGTTTAAGGTCTGACGTTTTGGGGCAATTCATGCCTTTAGTTGGAAAAGATTGGACACAATCTGGAGTGGCAAGGCTTTTCTCCGCCATTAAGGTATGTGTAACTTATGTTCAGTTCATCTAAATTTTCAGGAACATTTCTGCCTTCTTGGTGCTACTGCTTGCTCATTATGTTTCTCTGTCCGGTCATTCAGATGTTTACATGATTCTCAAATTAGTGGTTTAGGCTTTATAACTGATAAATGACCACCTTTGTTAAGGGGAGTATAAATATTATGCGCACATAAATTTAAATGGGTTTGGGAGGAACTAAATCCCGCTCTTTTGGGCTTGGGCTCAAGATTGCCCAGCAAATGAGTGTGAAGCCTAGTCAAGTCTTGTTTCCTCGGTCAGCATAGTTGATTAGAAGGCTGGTGATGTGATAGTTCTTTTGCAGCCATCTAACTGAGATAGTATAAATGGTATCCATGGCCTTTCGTATTTAGACAACATTAACTGCTTTCTTTTTCCCCGATTCACTTTTTACATTTTATCATTAATGTTGTTGATTTTCAATTTAGGACGAGATTTTTGCCCACATTTTGTTCAATTAGAATGTGAATCCAGATTGCATAAAAAAATAATGTGAATCCAAGTACATTTAATATCTTAGCATGCATGATGCTACCATGGACCTGTTGTTGCATTGATTTTTTATCTGAAGAAGATTAATGTCTAATTCTAGAACTGAATTTCATGACAGGAAAATGGATACCAACTACTGTTTCTGAGCGCCCGTGCAATTGTCCAGGCATATCTAACCAGGAACTTCTTGCTTAACCTGAAACAGGTATTGAAACAACCTAGGTTTATGTGAACTTCTTGTGAAGGAGTATAGATATTGGTTTCATACCCATAAGAAATTGCTTTTCTTAACTGCTTCTTTCGCTGCTGCTTGCTTAAGTAATCATTTCAATCTAGTCAGAGGCAAAAGTGATGGCAATAAAAAAGAAAGCCGTTATCAGGCACCAGAAGCACCTGTCTAGCTGGTCTCTTTTGAGCTCCAATACAGATAGTTCTTTGCTATGTTTTACTGAATATGTATGTTTTGTATATTTTCAGGATGGAAAAACCTTACCAAATGGGCCTGTTGTTATTTCACCTGATGGATTATTTCCTTCACTTTACCGAGAAGGTGAGGCACTTTTTAACCCGAGACTTGTTGATTTTGCGTTGGATACTACAATGTAGTTCATGTAGCCTTATTAGCTATGTGGTGACAACGGCTTCACTTTCTGCTGACACACTTCACAATATTGAGCTTGTGACTGCTTATGTTGAGCTTGTTAAGTATTCATATGATAGTATAATACAATTCATAATCTCATCAAACTTTCTTTTGAATTTTCATCAACAACCTACCATTCATTTTTGTTAATTTGTGGAGTATAATTATTTATGTACCTGATCTATATAGTCAATCCATTGTAATCAGTTCTTATTTTATTTCGATAACAAAAATATTTGAAGTGTGCATTACTTGTTTGGTTATATGTTTATTATCACTGGTTCTACTTTTTCCTGCAAGTAGAATTTGATATGTCTCTGATTTGTTGTGTTTTGCCTTTCTCTGATGGAAGTAATAAGAAGAGCACCTCATGAGTTCAAAATCGCTTGTTTAGAGGTAACTGCATGAACACAAACTTTTCATTGTATATAACTTTGAAAAAGATGTTCTAAAACTAAGTACTTGTAGGATATCAAGAGACTTTTCCCTTCTGATTATAATCCTTTCTATGCGGGATTTGGGAATCGAGACACGGATGAAATCAGTTACAGGAAAATCGGAATCCCCAAGGGCAAAATTTTTATTATTAACCCTAAGGTGTGCATCCTGAATTAACATTCTTTTGACAAGTATTGTTTTCCTCCCTGGCACCAACTAAATGCTTGTTAAACCTGACAGGGTGAGGTGGCTATTAGTCAACGTATCGGCGCAAAATCTTATACATCATTACACACCCTCGTCAACGACATGTTTCCCCCGACTTCTTTGGTCGAGCAGGTGAGCAATCATCTCAGCCCCCCCCTTTGGTTGAATGACAACTTTGAACTATACAAGGTAACAAATTTTATATGTAATGTCTGATCATTGCAGTTGCAGGAGGACTTCAATTCATGGAATTATTGGAAAATGCCATTACCAGATATTGAGTAATTCAATGCTTTTATGATATTAAATTCCTTTTGACAAGGATCTGTTGGTATGTAACAGTCCAAAATGCCATCAATATCAAAGTGCAAGACATTCCTCCTACATGACCCATTTTTTTGTGCCATATAATTGATTATAAAGTGTCCTGCTATATTGGATTCATTGTGGGCATTTAATACCCATCAATAGAATTGTTGAACATTTTCCTTACATTTTGTATTGTAGACCTTGTATATTTTAAATTGAGGACAATCAGGGAATAATGGCATTAATGCTTACTAAAGCAATTTGTCTTTGTCTCTAGTTCTAATTATGTGTTGGTGTATGGGCCTAAGTACTATTTTGTATTTCATGACTTCTTGATATACAACTTCATCATAAATCTTAATCTAGAGTGTTAATGCTTAAATAATGCTCTATCTAGGCGCACACTGTTTCATATCTGGACAGATTCACTATTTAATCATATTATGTATTATATAGTCATTATATTATCGATCATATGTTAATCATATTGAGTCTTAAATAAAAGTAGTATAAATTAACAATAATTTAGCCTTCCCATAGAACATGTGAGCAACATTGCAGCAATAAAATAAAGCAGCCATTGAACATGTTCTGCAGCAATAAAACGTTTTTCCAGTGCAATTTCTGGCTACTTTGTCTCATCACAATTTTCCTCATACCCACTTATAAGGCAAAACTTCTTTCCCTTATTTTCCTTCACACATCCACCTCTTGCACAATCATAACCTCATCTCAACCTAACATTGCGAGACCAACTCTCAGTAGTGCCAAACACAAGTTGTCAAAACTTAAAAGTATAAATAGTTATTTTCTAGTATTTATTTTGGGTACTTTTATGTGTAGGGCATAAATTAATTTGGTGTATTTCAATCTGTGTATTTACATATGCAGGGTATAAATTATATATATTTTTTCTTAGGTGTTGTTTATAGCTTACAGAGGAATAGCATCACAATCAAGATTCCTTGGTGCATAAGTTATATCTTCCAATATCTAAGCTTAGTCAACATTCATCCTCTTTGGGATTAGGTTGTTCTCATCAGATATAAGTATATCTGAAGGAATGTTTAACATAAATTCCATTATCTTATAACACTAAACAGTCCTTCCAAGAATAAGCATGGATTTATCCTAGACATAATGGATCCACCTAGATATTCAATTCTGCATTGATTAAGTATTCCAAACCTAATCCATTTAAGAGTGTATTGTAGTACTCATATCTAGAGTGACAATGGATCACCTTCTTACCAGAGTTCAGATCTTCACAGAATAGGGATTAATTGTTATCACTTTTTATGTTTCATTGTATCCCAACCTAGAGTGATAATGGATCACCTCCTTAGTAGGATGTATAGAGAATTCTGGTTTGATCTTTACCTAAAATCGGGATCCTATTCATAACATATCCTAGTAAGTCATTCCCTAAACAAGAGTTATGGGGTCGATGTCTCCTGATATGCATGAAAGGAGTAATTTTGAGATGCTAACCGTGACCTATTTGGATGTGTCATAGAAAAAGAATCTCCACTTTCTTGAAGTCGTGGTAGTTGAAATCGTTTGAAATTCTAGCTAACGTCATTCATGCCAAGGGTTTTACCACAAATGTCCCCTCATGCCTAGAGTGCAAAGATGCATTTTCCCTACGTCTTTATCTGGGGGTACGAATTCATTTCTTTTCAATTCTTTCATTCGTAATCCTAATTTCTGCACAGGTTTTAATTTCCTTCTACGAATATATCTTCCTTTTTGTTACCACAGTTAAAATCGCATACCATCATTGGTTGCAGAGACTGAAAAGTATCATCTATTTCTCCTAGCCTATATAGAAAGAATTTTCTGAGAGTTCCTAAGGCTATGTTTGGTTAAGGAAGGAAAGAGAGTTGAAGGAAAGAAAAGTAGTAGAAAATGAGATGATAATTTTATTGTTTGGTATGATTGAAAATGGAAGAAGAGTGAGAGGACAGAAAATGCATATTTAAACATAATATATTTAAAATAACATAAGTACCCTCATTATATAACTAAATTACATAACTAAGTATTTATTTAAAATGACAATACATAATTACAAAATATGTCTAATTTTTAAATACTATTTTTTAATATTGCAAATTACATAACTAAATAATTTATTTTTAATAATATTGATTAATATTTTTAAGTTACTAAGTTTAATATAATAATTTATGTTTATAAAATTCAATAAACATCATTAATATCTTATATTTTCTCCTCACTAATGTATCTAAGTAAAATATAACTAATTTTTTACAATTACTTTTATATTTTTAACAATCTCACTTCTACATATTTTGCATTTTGCCTTTCTAATTTATTTATTATTGTCTATTTGTTAGTAATTATGTTTATTTTTTCTTTTCATTCCAGACAATACACAATTATTATTTATTTTTGTATTTAGAAGCAACAAAAATAAAAATAAGTTAACGAATTTCACATCAAAATGAATATAAACAAAGAATTTTACTAAATTGTATACATTTTCACATAGATTGTGGTTTTTTAAATTCATTCATGGTGAAGGGAAAATTTGGAATTTTTGATATTTTTCTCTCCTTTCTTAATTTTCTTCACAAAATAGGGAGGAAAACTTTTTGTGTGAGACCCATGCATATTTTTCCTTCCCCTCATTTGATATATCAAGTCTTATTTTCTTGGGATACTTCTTACCCTCACTTTGCTGGTATAATATTGTAAAAATTTGATTTATTTTAAAGTTTACAAAACACTTTTAGAAAGTATTTCTTGAAAAATAAATGAACATTTTCTTTAAAAAATTGTTTTATTGAAATAATGATTTTTAAAATAATGTTTTACTTCTTAGTTCTAATTAAAAAATCAAATAGATTGGATACATATTCACTCAATCCATTAAAATAGATTTATAGATAGATTAGAATGCATCTATTAAATTTTAGATATTGATGGATTGAATAATTTTAAATATAATTTAATAAAATTATTTAGATTCGTTGATTCAACTATTTATTAAGATCTAAATCCAAATTCATTCACTTAACAATCATCATTATATTATGGAATTGTTAATAATAATAACCTAGCATTATTGTAAAAAAAAGTTACACAATAACAAGAATTAAAAGATTTAAATTTGATGTACCATTGTCTAAGTCTGACATTTGACTAGTAGATTAATTATTTCAAATTTTATATTCAATAAATATGTGGGTATTTTATTTGTTCATAAAAAAATTCCAAATCGAATATTGTAAGGACCGAATCTGATGGTCTGACCGGTTCAAATGTTAGATAGACTTAAAAACAGCTCTGATTTGTAATCTTATCGAATGTGAGATTGAACCACTTTAAATTGAGGAAATTTTGATCTGGTTATATTAAACTCGATTATACCGAAATAACCTAGAAAGTAAACTAGACGATTCACTTAAAAATTCAAAAATATAATAGTAGTTTAATATTTTATTTTACACTAATTCAAAAGATGAAGATATTTACTTCAATATAATTATATATAATTCTTAATTAAATAAAAAAATTATTTTTATAAAATTATATATTTATTATTATATATAAATAACTCGGCCGGACATTTAACTGTCTACATATTCAACATATGGGTTAGAAAATATAAATAACATATGATGTTATTGTATAGAATATATAATTCAGTGGCTCTGAACCGAAGCACTTAACTCATACCTCACACAGAAGTGAAACAAATAATTTAAAATTATTGATTTTTTATAGTAAGAAAAAAATGAAGGAGCGAAATGAAAGGCAGATGAATAAAACTTGGTGGCTGGCAATGAACGTTCACCTCCCAAACAAGTCGCATATGTGCTTGACTTCTTCTTCCTTTCGCCATTTTTCTCCCAAATCTTCATTCTCTTTCTCTTCTTCTCCATTGCATTCCATACACAAAAACCACCTTCATTATTTTTCCATCACCATAGATAGATACATAGACATATACAATACTTATCAATAATATATACACATGCATGCATGCATGCAGAAGATATAGAAATAGAAATAGAAACATAGCAAGAGTTGATATAATAAATATAGTAAGAAATATTTATAATAAAAAGGTGGTGAGGAAAAATGTCGTGGGTAAGATCAGCAATGACCAAAGCGGTGGAAGCAGGCGGCCAAAACAATTTCAGCCGTAACCTTCGTAACTACGCCGACTCCGTCGTCCTCCATGCTAGCAATGCTGTTGCCGGCGGAGCTAAAATCATCCACGAACGCATTGTAACTAACACTCTACTTTATATAATTTTATTTACCCTTTTTTCTTATTTTAATTTTATTTTGCTAACATTAGGGCAAATTTTTTATTTAAAATTAAGTTTTTATTGTTAGGCTCGAATGCATTTTTCTTGTGTTCGATTTTGATCAGTACATTATTTTGTATCAGTACATTTTTCATGGTTGATTAAGTTTTTCATTAAATCTTCATTTCTTGATAATTCATTCACACCATGGGTAGCAGAACCGTTTTAGGTTTCAGATTCTGCAGAAAGTTTTTACCTTGACAAATGATACCTTGCACTATAAGAAATCTCTAGATTGCACCTATGTTTTCAAATGCAGTGTGTGAATGGTTTTATTGAATAGGTGGATCGGAACATGAGAAGTTTTAGGCACACTGCGAAGCGGTTAGAAGAACTTTCTGTGTCATGTAGAGGGATAGAGAGAGTTCAAATGCTAAGAAGGTGGCTAGTTGCATTGAAAGAAGTTGAGAGACTTACTTCACCAACCACCTTTGACATTGATCCAAAAGAGCCAGAAGATCATCCTCTTCTTGATGATTTCAAGGATTCACCTCATAAACCAACTTTGGTTTGTCAATCCCATTTTATTATTATTATTTTATTTTACTTTTCCAGTAGCCTCACTATAGAATTAACTGTTAAATTAGAGATATAATTTTGTCACATTAGCTATTCTCTTGTTGAGATACAACAACAATCAAGTATTTATCTGATTAGATGAGGTCCGTTACATGTTCAAACAACATCTTAATTTCTATCATTAATCACATTAATCATATTCATTGATAAAACATTTAACTATTATGACTTTCATTGTATTTATGAAGCATTAATTTGATTAATTACTCTCACTATCTTAGGTGCTTGTTTGGAGTAACTTCTCTGTTTTTTTTTTTTGCATAGTTCTTTGTAAGGCGGTCTTTACTTTATTTTTTTAGTTTTGAGTTTGGGTCGATGAAACCATAAGGTTGTCTGCCTCATGACTTGTCATCACTTCAAATCTTAGAAATAGTCTCTTCACTTAGAAAAGTAAGGCTACATACATACCCTCTCCAGATCTAATTAGGTGAAAGTCTCGTGTACTAGCCAGCCCTTTTTATAATACTCAAATCAAACAATTGCTTTTTATTTTGACTTAGTAGTTCATGCTCATCGTATATAACCATGACAGGTTTACTATGTAGACCATGATGTTGCGGGTGAACCAAAAAGTTTTCGTGATGTCTTTCTTCACAGTCAAGCTCTTGAAGGCATAACATTGTCATTGGTGAGTTGAAGCAATGCTCTCTGTAACTGCCAAATTCCAAAAATGAAATTGTTAGCATTATTAGTCTAGATGAGTGGCGAGTGCAATAGCCAAGTTTTCTGTGGAAGATTTACATGTTAGAAGAGGATTAGGTTAGAAGTGGTTGTATGAATTTGCAAACAAATAAAAATCAGCTTGTATTTCCTACATGGAAATGAAAATGCACATTACATAATGTTCTTATTGGTACTACCTTGAATCATGATCACTTGAATATATGATTCACCCTTTTTTACAATAATATTATGACATCTTCATCATGGTGAACCCAATACATGTTACGCAGTATGGTGAATTTTGTACAAATTAAATTGGGCAAAGGAGAGAATTATGTAACTATGGTCATTCACTGAAAATGGTATGTTTACAATATGTTCGCGTATAAGTAATAAGGATTAAACATGGAAGTTTGTTTTTCCCTCTAATACAAATTTCATGTATTGTATGACATAATTCTTAACAGATTGTGATATAATTTCAATGATGTTCTATTTACAGTTGAGCTTTATATATGCTGATTGATGGAACTTAACCGCAGGTTAACTCTTTTGTGTGACTCAGATTCTTGAAGCACCAAATGAAGAGGAAATTTCACTACTTTCAGAGATATATGGGTAATTTTGTTTTTCTGTATTTAGCTTTAGTACATATTATTTCTTATAATAAAACAATAGCTTGACTTAAAAAATTGCTCCTATTTTGGTATGGTTATACAGGCTCTGTATCAAAGGAGGAAAGGAAGAATGTACAGCTGTGATTTCCAGTGTACAAGATCTGGCTATAACATTTTCCGGATATCAAGATGAAGTATTGGTAATGATAGAAATATATATTTTTGTGGTATTATTTATAGAGAATAAAGTATCTCACACACCATGAGATAAATTATCTCATCACGCTAATAAAATTATGACACATTTACTATTTTTTTTAGTTTTTAGAAATATATTTTATAGAAAATGATTAAGTATGACACATGTCATGATTTTAGTGTTTAATATAAACTTACAAACCTAATATTGTGGTTTGTGAGGAAAACAGTATGAATACTCATAATCATTGAGACATCAGACCAAATTCGATTGTAGAAATGTTCTGTTTGTGTGTGTCATGTGTTAGTTAATTTGATGCTCAGACTTACACAGATGATTTGGTTTATGCTAGTTCATGTTTGTAATTATTTGTTACAAGATGCCAACTTTTATCTGTGACTTGAGATTAATGTGATATTATAATTCTTTCCTTTCCAATGCTGGTATTTGATGTTCATAAACATGAGTTAGACTCAGGCAAGTTAGGGAGAAATACACTAAAAACTCAATATACAATGACATTTATGACCTTTACTTTTCATTGAAATTACAACTTTAGCCTTAAAAATACACTACAAAGTATAACTTGCCTCTCCATCATGGAGAGGAGTCTTACTCCATAAACATGGGGTTCAGTACTTCAGTTTCATCTTTTCCTCATATAAGAACAAATATGTAGTGGATACAAAACTCTGAATCAGCATTGATAGTGTATAACTGTATATATGCTATACACCTCAACATTTCTATAACATGCAAACTAAATACTGATTTTAATGTTTTGAATTCAAAAAGGCCGACTTTGTGATTTTTTAGAAGGTTAATGCAAACCTAATATTCCTTTCTGGAATTTCATCTTAACATGTCATCAATTTTTTCTGCTTGAAGTGGCTTCTGACACTCTTGATTTCATGCTTCTTATATGTGCTCTAACCACAATGTCTAACTTTGTAAAAGCCTTGAACTGTACATGTTTCAGAAGAGCCCTACTTGCGTTGTATACATTTATTTGACATCTTCGTATGTTTCCCTTTTCACCATATTTTTTCAACAGGCAAAGCGAGAAGAGTTGCTTCAATATGTCCAAACTGCAATTTCAGGGTTGAAAGTAAATGCTGATCTCATGAGGTTGTTGCATAACATACTTTGTTGATGCTTGTTTGAAGTAAAGATGTGTGTGTTTATTATAATAATTTGATAATTTATAAGCAAATATCTTAATTATTTCAACTTCACTGATGTATGCTCGGGGTTATGAAATGCCAGTACTTTCTTTCGTTGCTCAATCTTGCAGGATGATCATGAAACATCAACATGTTTTTCATAACTGCATGTTCTGTTCAAGTTTCATCAATGTGTGGGGCATCACTTCTTATTTGTATATACAACTGTAGTTTACTGTGATGTGTTTGGTTTAGATGGGTCAGAAATACACTATACAATAAATAAATTATAAATAACACATAGAAGGCTCTTCACTTATTTATTTACACATTAATTAGCATGTATTTGCCTTTTGTTGATGTGTTTATGAGCCATAAACAAGTAACTGGTGCTTCTTGAATCTATTGTGGTATTGAGTTTCGAAATCAGGCATTTATAGAGAAAGGTTTATTGTATTAAGAAACTTTCAATCAGTGCTTGATGTGCAGTATCATGTTAAAAGATTTACCCCATTTCCTTGGATGCTAATTAAATCTTCTTGATCTATAATGCATTGAACCATTGTTGAGAGTAATCAGTAAATGTACTATTTTTTATCTTCTTGTTTGTGATATCTCCTCTCTCAGAATAGAAGATGAAGCATGCAGTCTGAAGGAAAGAATTGAGAAAATGAACATAACCAATTCAGATGGAAACTTTGTAAATTCACCTAAAAAGTCATCTTCTGTAGAAAAAGAGGTGAGCCTGCAGTTCTTACTTCTTATATCCTAGTGCAGGTGGCACAGTTGCATGCACACGGACACTCATATAGTGGCCTTTTGTATATGGTGGAAGAGGGGGGGGGATATTATACATTTTGGTTTCACCAAAAACATACTTTTGCAAATTGAAGTATTATTTTAAATAAAGTTTCTTGTCTTGTGATATGTCTAAAGTATGTTTTTGGATCTTAATAACTTTGATAATTGTTTCTAGTTCTTGTCCATGATTATTTTCTTGTCAGTTTAGCTTTCCACCTTCACTTCCTTGCTTGTTCTCTGATTACTGTTGTCTTTCCTTAGTATGCAAGGAAATTTAGTGAAACATGCATACTCTAGTGTAACTTTAGATTCTTCCTTCAGAAAGGCGGCGTGTCCATATCCATTTAACATTCGAGCAAGTATTATTTTCTATGTATGTGTGTGAATGTGTAACACGGTAGTCTTGTCATACTTTGATTTCAGTTGACATCTGTTGTTTTTTCTGAGTTGTTTCCATGTAACACTGATACTATTAATGCTGTTTTCTTACATTTTATTTTTATATTTTTGCTTATACTTTTTTGGCTCCGTTATATCAAATTTAAAGTGTCAATGGTGATATTAAAAGTGTTAGTTTCGTAGGCTCAATGATCCTGAATTGCTGTTTACTAACATGGGTGTTTGATTTTATTACAAAATCACAGTTCCTTTCTAGTGATGCTTCCATAGCAAATTGGATCAAATCTTCATATCTTATTTATCTGGCTAACCGCCTGTGTTTTTTTGGATTAATGCGTTAGATGTTTTTTTAACTATACATGGAATTCTTTTATGGCGTATGAGAATATTTTAGGTGGTTCTTCATGGATTTAAGATCATATCTGTATTGTAAATTTACATGAGTGACTATTGAGCATTTTGGTTTGATTTCAGGCTCTTGATGAAGCTTTGGTTCAAATTAAAACGTGTTCTAAGTTGGAGGAACTCTTGCTGAAAAAGAAATACTTAAGCTATGGTGATTCTCCAGAACTTCATGCTGAGAAGGTCTTGCAGTTATTTTCTGTAGTTTTTATTCTGTTTCATATCTTTTACTCTCGAAGCACCTTACCTATGTAAGTTGTTTACCCTTAAAGTATCACTGAAATGAGTGTTTAAAGAATCCAAAATTGATATTGAATTATATGAAAATTTTCATGCTATTGATTAAAATGGAGTTTGGAGGGGCACGTTGCATGGATTCAGTGCTTTCAGTTCCTGCATCCTGGCTCATTTCTTGTTTGTGTTCTTTTGGCATCATTTCCAGATATTTGATATTTCTTCTGTATCAGGCTTGTCTAAGATCTATTAATCAGATTATATAATGTCCATTATACACATTTGTTTTTGTAAATTCTTCATGATATGTTTTTAGTGTTCTAGAATCTGAATACACTTTTGTTTTCTGCATTCTGTATTGCATATAGACTTAGACTCAACTTCTACTGCAACAAGGCATAATCTTTTTATTCACAGTGCAACCTTTATGCTTAGTTTTCTTCATTTGGTGTTACATGCTTTTTGGTGGATGATGTGTGATTGAATCAATTGCAGGTTGATAAATTGACAATTTTATCAGAGTCTCTTGCAAACTCTACTGCAAAAGCTGAAAGTCGCATTTCAGAAAACAGGTACAAGAAAATGTTATTACGAATTTCTTGCATAGGAAATGAAGAAACGTTTTCTTTTATCAGTTGTATGTCAAGCAAAGGTGCTGAAATTTGATTGCAAGTTTTTGTTCTCAACCAGATCTCAAAAAGAAGAAGCACTACATTTTAGGGTCACTAAGTCTAATGAAGTTAACCAAATTGAGAAGGTACATTCTCCTCAAAACCAGCACATTATTTTATCTTGTTGTTGAGCTAGTGAAGACTATAAGAAAACTTTCACAAAAGTAACTTTCCTCAAGCAATAGGTCCAATCAATTGATGAGGTTCCCTAAATAGATTTCTTCTTTTGCAAACGAGGGTTAGCTCAACTTGTAGGATTGAACAACATTAATTGACTGAAAATGTCCTTGATTGGATAGGTATTGGTGGTCCTTCATTTGTTGGTCAAATGTAAGTAGTACTATAAGCTCCATGAGACTTGGGGCTTTGCCTCTTGGAAATGAGTAATCTATATATATATATATATATAGTTTTCTTGGGGAGGTTAATTCTTACATCTCTATATATTAGATGTTGCAAATAAGAAAAGTTTTGGTTTTTAGAGGTGAAAGGGAGAACAAGAATTCATTTTACAAACCTTGAGTGCATAGGACTACATCATTTATATAAACCTTCTGTCTAATCCTATAATTCTCATATGACCATGTTTCTACTGAAATTCATTCACATTTCTTTCTAGATTGGAATCTACAAAGATTTCATTACCTGTTCTTTACTCAGACAATTACATGCGTTGGTCTTTCTATAAAACTTGCTCAGCACAGATTAATTATTTCCAAAATAAACTTATTTCATAATATCTGAAATATACACCAAAAAAACCTCTAAAAAGAAGAAAAATATATACAAAAGATGTATCTTCTTATCAAGACTATGATTTATTAAATAGATAATTTTAAGGTGGAGTGCATTTTGCAGGAATTGACAGTCGAAATTGAAGAACTTGTGAAGCAGAAAGATGAGCTTGAAGACAGACTGAAAATGGTTTTCTTTTACCTCCTCTTGAATGCTTGCATATTTTAAACTTTTTTATTATATTTTTGCATCTGCATTGATGACTACAACAAGTTTATACTGTGTATCGGTGAAAATCTTCTATTCTTGTCATAGTTTTTTCTCTCTCGGACCTTCACCACCATTAGAGAGATTTTCAAGTTACATTTTTTTGTTTACAGTTCAGGGTTTAGCGTGTCCTGTCTGATCCGATTTTGTTAACTATATTTTAGTCGTGTGATATTGTCTACAATTACTTTAGTGCACAGCAGTGTCATTTCTCTACAGTATGTTCTTCATGGATCTCTCTGTTATCCTTTGCTAGCATTACATAAGCCAGAGAATATTATTGTAGGTCAACACTTTGTTGGCATCAGCTCAAATGCGCCTCCGCCATGCAAAGGAAGAAAGGGAACAGTTTGATGAAGCAAGCAATGAAATTATTGCACATTTAAAAGCAAAGGTAGAAAAGATTATTTCATGCCTTAGGGTCACATCTACATCAAAAAAAAATTGTTTCAAACTCATATGAATATAATAGTTTCATACTATCATGTAAACCATTTTTGTTATTAGGAAGATGAGTTGGTGCGAGCCATTACTTCTTATACAATGGAAGGCAGTGTTGTTGGCACATGGATCCATTTTCTAGAGAGCACATGGGTTCTTCAAACCTCACATACAAAGAAAAAGGAGGAGCAGGTCAGGTATGTTCTTTAGTTTCATATCAACTAGCAATGATATGATTAAATAACTTGAAAACATACATTTTTTTTACGAAAGTTGCAATGCAAATCAATATCTAGTATGGTAGTACCATAGAAACCAAATTCGCTGGTTTGGCAGGAGAACTATCAATTGATTTGCGAGTACCGATTCATGGTGCTTTTGTGACGCAATATGCCCCAATTCGCATATTGATACCCAATTGCAAATGAACTGCCGTAGTACTAGCACTTGTTATGTGCCTTAAAGTGTATGCTTAGGTTTATTAATTTTCATATTATCTATTTTTTTCTTATTACATATAAGTGCTGAACTGGAGAGATATGGAGATCATTTTGTGCATTTGGTTCTTCATCTTCTGTCTTCTTACAAGGTAATAAAGTCATCCTAGCTTCATAACTTTCACTATTGTTTTAATTTACTCTTACTGCATCATCCTCACCTTCTCATCACATGTTTACTTATATGTAAGGAAAAATTGAGTTCATCTGTTATTCAAATAAGAAAACTTGTGGAGAATATACGTTCAAGTCAAAGGTATGGATCTGCCTCTCTGAATTGTCTATTGTGTGAAAACCATGGCTATAAGCCTACAACTGCTAATTTATATCAGGTTAGGAATATCAGAAGCTTCAAATAATGACTGTTCGAAAGTAGTAAACCCAAGGAAAACATTTGAAGAAGAATACTTGGATATCGAATCAAAGGTACTTGTCTTGTTAATGTTTTGTTGATCTCATTATCTGAATTGAGGGTAAGCTTGGTACAACAGTAACTCAGTAAGGTTGTTGCTTAGTAACTATGAGGTCACGGGTTCAAATCCTGGAAGTAGATTCTCTGCTTGCAGGGATAAGGCTGCGTAAATAAGATAATGTTGTGAGGTGACATGATATGGCGAAATTCATTTCATTGTTCTTCAAGATTTGAGGTCTTAAACAAATGCTTGTTTCTTTTCATACTTGCCAGTTTCTAACCACTCTGAATATAGTGGACACCTTGAACAAGCAGTTTCACATTAGGAAGGAAGGTATTTTCAGGTATGTTATTTCTTGCTCTCTTTCCCCCCTTCCCAATATATCCTTGTGACCTTGTCTATTTTTCACATCATCACATGTGAACATACATATCATAAGTGTTACTTCTCCATTAGTAAACTTCACAATTTTGACACAGAAAAGACAGTGACAAGGTCATAGAACTATTAGATGACATTGAGAAAATAAAAGATGAATTTGAATCTATTGAGAGGCCAAAGTTGGCTATGGGGACTGCAAATCAAAGGTCAGATACACCGTTGAATCAAACACTCTTGAAAAGTCCCTCATCTACCTCAACGGCTAATAAACAGAAGCCAGATGGAGTAATCAACTCGCTCTCAATTACGGGGAAAACGATATCAGTGACAGCAGAATCGTCACAAATAGAAGCGGAACTCGATAAATATAGCGACTATGACTCGGCAGAAGAGATAAGTGAATGGGAGTTTGATGCTGTTGAAAGAGATCACCAAGGCAGGAGTGAAAAATAGACCAGAGTACTGGTATTGTAAAAAGAATGAGAAATGAAGCACTGTACTATCTTTTTGACAAGGTCATAGAATTTTTTCATATAGGCTTACTCAGTAGTCAGTAACTGAAGTGATGTATATCATCTTCTGTTGAACTAAGCTATCTTGGGAGTTCACTCTAATGGATGTACATAAAACTACTTTGATCCCATAAAAGTTGTATTTGTACCATATTCAACCATTGATTAAATGTATATATTAAATCATGTAACTTTCCTGGATAAGGCCTTGTTTGTATTAATTTTGTTAATGAGAAAATACCTTTGCATTATCAGTTACAAAATGCTGACATAATTGACTCAAGTTACCACCTGCTTTCTACCTAGTCCTGCAGGGTATTGAGGATTGAGGTCACATTCAATCACAGTTACAAAATAGTTCCGCAACTGAAGCACGATCACAATTGCGACTGCATTTTACCACAATTGCCCATAATATTGCAGTTTTTGCACTCTCGGCAACAACGATTACAAGTGTAATTTAGAACGATTCCTGCACTACACTGCTGTATCTTCAATCATTAATGAGTTACCAGTATGTACCTGGGGCCATTCATATGAAATTTGGAAAAATGCTAATTACAAGACACTTATACTCTCACATCAGCTTATGTGCCACATTAGAAGTATATATATGTTGAAAACAAAGTGAGTTCAACTGTAATTAGATGATAAAAGTTATGTAAGCATGAGATTATATGAAAAGAAATGTTTGTCTAACTTTCTGGTGATAGGCTGTTACTGAAATCACCACAGAAGGAGGGGAAGTGCCTTTATTTCTTAAGGATTCAATTATTAATAAGCAAATACTATAGGCAATATTTTATCTGAAAGTGTTATATGTATTTATTATTTTGAGAAGTAGAGTACTTATTCTAATTAACCATACAAACAAGGTGTTGGTCTAGTGGTGTAAGACCCCGCTAAATTCTCACGATGATTCCAATTCTTTGGGAATGGCAGACACCCCAAAAGGGATTAATTCCTTATCTAAATAGTGAAGATATATTTTTGATAGTACCAAAAAATTAAACAAATAGTACATTTGGGCTATTATATTTTAGATTTCCTAGCAAGGACCTTATTGATTAAGAGTATAGGGAACACATGTAGTACAGTAGTACTAGAATTCCCTTTACAGCTGAAAACAGTGTAGTACTATTGTCGATATACCCCAGAATGCAGAACTTCCATGCATCTTCTGGTTATGATGAAAGGCAATTATGAAAAGTAATAACCTTTTTGAATGAAAAAGGTAAAAGGGAAAAAGAAAAGGTTGATACCATTTGGGCTCATAAGGAAAGAGTCTTTATTTCTGCAATGACACTCTCCACTCAACCCGGGTACTGTGCCATTAGTCTTATGTGACCACTGACCCATTTACTTCTCTGCCAATAAGCCAGTGACTTTTAAAAGGCCATAGTAGAAAAGTGATCACGTGACTCTAGGTTCATGACCAACACTTGATGTGGCATTACTGCCATTTTTCTAATACTTTGCATAGAATAATGATGAAAGAGCAAAGTTAAGATAAAACATCCATTTAACCAGTTTTATTTGCTGAAATTAACATTTCTTATTGTTTGGAGATAATAATTAATGAAAGTAGTCTATTATCATATTATGAGTGGGTTTTTCTTTTCACTCCACATAAATTGGCTATAAATATATTATATATGGTGTACATTGATATTTTAGTGAAATTATATAAACTACTTATCACTTTTCTATATCTATACAAATCCTTAGTTTTTATAATTTTATTACAGTGACTATCCTGCATTGCACGTGAAATAAGTGTAATTTTTTAAATAAAAAATGTGATAATACAATTTAGTTAAACAAAACATGGTATAATTAATCACATTTTCTGTTTAAAAGATTACACTTATTTCTTCGCGTGCAATGATGGTCAGTGTAATGAAAATATAGAAACTAGGGAGTATATATAGATGTAAAGAAGTGATTGTTGATTTGTGTAATTTAACTAAAACACAATGACAGTATAATTTACTCATATATATATATATATATATATATATATATTATAACTGATTATATATTATTTATTTTATTATTATTTGATAATGAAATTTGGTAATTGAATGATAAATTTATCATATAGATATGTTATTATTCACGTAATAATTATTTATATATATATATATATATAATATTATAAAATATAAATAAAAAAATTAAAATTCAAAACCTGTTAAATATACTTATATAGGTACTGTATCACAATTAGGTGCTAGTATGGGTACAAATAAATATAATTTGTACCTATCTTATTATCATTCCTAAATGGAGTATGTTAGAGAAAAGGAATTTCACCAAATGTATTTTAAGGAATTTGTATAAAGAAAACATATATTAAAAAACATGATGTTGTATTTTTTAACTATTAAACTACTTTCAACATACTTTTACTATTTTAAACTTCTTAATATGTGTTTTAGAGAGTTATTAACATTTCTCTTTCTCTGTTTTCCCTTTGAATTGTGAAACTAAAGATAACCTATTTTAGCTTTTTGGGACTAATTTTCTCACCCGATAGATAAGGAACTTATTATTTTTAAAATGTATGGTTGTTTGTCTCTTCCTATAATTATCGCTCATAGAAAATAAACTCTTAATTTTTTTTTTGTTATAGTAGGAGTCTAGTAAGATCTTAAAGATGAGGATATGTACTTAACGTCTTGGAAAATATTTATTGACATTAAAATTTAGGCACCATCACCGAGTTTAATTTTTATTTTATTTTAAAGACATACATACATATTAATAGATAAAAATAAGTGAGATAAATGTATTAGAGCACATTTATTATTAGGAAAAGTATTTTACTTTATGCACCATTATCTTCTCCTTGTTCAAGAAAAAATAAAAATGGTATTTAATATATAATAACTTAATAGTTTATTGCTAATAAGAAAATTGTAGTACATTGAGTGGAACACCCATATTCCCATGAATATAAGAGATCTTATTTGTTTCCTAATCTTTTTAAGTCAGAAAAAGAAAAACTTAGTAATAACCCCTCAAGTAAGAAGAATGAGATACATATAATTACGATAAGCACGAGTTAATCTTACTCGCTCATCTGATTTGGCTCAATTATGATTGACCTAAATATATTTGGGTTTAAGGTTGGGTTTATGTTTAAAAATTAGACTCAAATGATATTTAGGGTCGAGTTCGAGTTTTGTATGTGTTTCTATTTAATTACGTACAAAGTAATGAATCTCTTTGGTCGAAAATATCATTGATTCTCTAATTTTTCTTAGTATATATATATATATATCATTTCATATATCAAATTATATGTCAAAATAATAAATAATATTGAAAATATCTTATTTAAAATAGGTATGTATTATATTTAATCAAGTTTAGATTCGGGTTCAAATACTAACCTAATCAATATTTAGGGTCCGAATAGCTTTGGGTCTAAAGTCATATCCAAGTTCAAAAATGATCCAATAAGCATTTTGAGTTGAGTCGAGTAATAAGGGACAAACCTTACGTGACCCATGTTCACTACTAAAATACATTATGGACATAAAACATATTGTTTTCGTATAACGTGTGATGCTTCATATATTACCTTTGCCTTATTGATTAAAAAAATTAAACTTCAAATAAATAATAGTTTTTGGCAAGTAAAACAATTAGTAGTAAATCTTGACCAAAAACACATCACTATATTTAATTACAATTTATAATAAAAGATATTAAAAGAAAATATGTAACCCACATCTTGTTATAAATGTATATGGGATACAATATCAAATTTTGGGTGCACGAATATAATAGTAAACAATTTACTGTTGCGTTAGTCCTATACTAAGAGTCTATGACCTACAAACAAATGGTATCACATTCATGACTCCCAATGTCTTAATTTATTCATGTACTTCTCCATATGGTCAAACCTCAAGTTAGAAATCAGAATTCCCAAATCAGTAATAGCATAAACAAATGGCCATAGAGAAAAGGCTAAAAAAGTGTATACTTAACATTTTGACCTGGTCAAATGGGCATGTCCTGACCATACCCATGAATTATTATTGCAATATTGCTCCATTACTTCATTGAGATTTGAGAGAGGGAGAAACAAATGGGGCATTCGAATGATTGAATAATGTAGAATGTGAGGGATTATCCACATCCAAAATTAATCAAATATACCTCATATTATATTGATATTTATTTATAATATATGAGTTTTATATATTAACAGTCTATTATATATCACCAATTTTCAATCATCATTGATTATTCAAGACAATAAATAATACAAATGAATGTAGATGATCTACTAATTGTGTATTAATCACACTAGATAGATATTACACCCATTTTTCTAAGTATTTTTTCTTCTAAATCAAAATTCTCTATCAAGTCATTCCACCCTAGCAACAAGAATCATGATTCTCTTTTGTTATATCTAAAGTCAATCATATCTCAAATAACATAAAATGTTATTTTATTTTTCTTTTCAAATAGGTAGTAACTTTCCATTATATTAGACACAATGAAATATAAAAAATGGGATAATTGATTCACATTTTAGCAACAAAACTTTGATACAGTGGTACAAAGTTATATTTGATCGCATGATGACTAAAAGGTAAGATTTCGATTACCGTAAGTGATACTTGCTGGGAAAGGCATCTACGCATTCTGAAATGAATTAGTTTAGAGGGGATAAAAAAAAAAAAAAACCATTTCACCTCTTTCACTCTAATCTTCGCCTGCTTCATTTTGCCATAACCATCATTCTCCCACTCCAGCCATAACTCTCACTTTCCCATTTTCACAATCTCTATGCCCATTCAATCATAAACCCTTCGTTACTACTCATCTTAAATTTCTTTCCGTAACAAATGGATCGTCTTCAGTCTACTTAATTTAAGAAGATAAGATTCTTGAAAAATTAAACCTTTGTAGTTTTAAGTGAAAGATGAAACTTTAACTTTTAAAAAACTTTCAACTTCTTTGCTTAAATAATAAATAGGGTTGATGGATTGTATTTCACTAGTTGGGGGCTTGTACCATTCCCCCGGGTAGGCTCAAAAGCAAAAGGAAAAAAAACAAATTTCTCTCCACCATTTTTTTTTGTTCCTTTAAGATTTCTCATGCTTGGATTTACCACTCGAATGTGTAAGTGGTAAAACAATTACAACCTCTTAGGTACTTAATATTAATAGTATGAAACTCAAGTCGAATATCAAATTGGAAAAAATCTCTATTAGAACTTAGTTTGTTGGAAGTTATTAATGAGAACTTTTGGGTCTAAAATCTCAAAAACTCATAAATTTCATACAAAAGAGTTTTGAAAAAAAACAAGTTTCAAGTCTCACATAGGTGAGATGAGGAACTTGAAAAAAAAATCTAATGTTATAAATAGAAGTTTTCTCCCTTCATATTTTTTCCCAAGTTGAATGCGCTTTCATCAACTTTTTCTGTCCCCCTCATAATTTCCGCCGAGGCATTTTGGGCAAACTTATCCCCTCTCTTTCCGTGACACTAAAAATTGGCACAAACAGCTAAATTGTGAGAATTTCAAGAACTGACAGTAGTAGTCAGATTGAGGGAAAATAATTGGCACGAGTAGACATATCATGGACATTTCGAGAACTAACACTGGTAGTCATATTGTGGGAAAAGAATTGACACGGGTAGTCATATTGTGGACATTTCGAGAACTGACACTGATAGTCGGATTGAGGGAAAAGAATTGGCACGAGTAGCCATATTGTGGACATTTTGAGAACTGACACTGATAGTCGGATTGAGGGAAAAGAATTGGCACGAGTAGCCATATTGTGGACATTTTGAGAACTGACACTGATAGTCGGATTGAGGGAAAAGAATTGGCACGAGTAGTCATATTGTGGACATTTCGAGAACTGGCATTGATAGTCAAATTGTGGGCATTTCGAGAATTGACACTGATAGTCATATCATGGTGGGTGTATTCGAGATCAGTTCTTACAGTGCAGTAAGAATTTGATAACATAGATTTAAGCTGTTTTATCTTGGGGACGACGTTGTTAATAGTCTACTTACATATTTTGAGCAGTGCCACGAAATGTCTTAAAGAGAGCGACCTAGTGACTTCATATATAAATAATCAGTTTTATCTATAAATATATAATTATATATAAATACAATTTTTTATATAATTAATAATTATGTATAATTATATTGAAGAAACATTTCTCTATATTTTTCTGAACTGATGTAAAACGAAACATTAGAGTAATGTTCCATTTTGTAAAAAATTTAACTTTTAAGTGAATTGTCTGGTTCATTTCCCGACTTATTTCAGTTTAACCGGGTTTATAATGGTCAGGTCGGAACTTCCTCGATTCAAAATGATTCAACCCATCATTCGGTTAAGACTATAAAGCAGAATTGCTTTTAAATTTGGTCGGCGGTCGGACTAGAATTTCCCCGATTTAAAGTGGTTCAACGCTTTTAAGTCCGATCAGTTATCAGAACAGTTGGATCGTCCAATCCGTCCAATCTAATCTAATTCTCACTATATTTTTAAGATCTCTTTACGAGTAAGTTAGGTTTTGAAGAGTCATAAAATAACTCTGAAGTTATCTTATTATTTCTCATCCAAAACTCAATTTGAAAAATGGGTCCTCAATTGTGTTTAGAAGGATATAAAATAGAAAGTGAAAATTTCATTCCATTTCATCAGCTCCACCTTTTGTTTGATTGTTAAGATTTCATTTCATTCCACTAATAACACCCCTTTAACTAAAATCAATAAGAAAGACAATGTATTTACTTTTCATATCTAAAACACAAGCCAACAATAATAACATTACAAAATTAAACATGATAAGATTTAACCATGAAATTTTTTTTATAGTATAAAATATATTGGATCCAAATTTTCATGAGCACTAGGTCATTGTCTTTAATGTCCCACATATAGGGCTGGACCTGGAGATGTAGATTCAGTTTATTGAGACCTCCTATGCATATCTATAATATACCTGCTTCTGCATTATATTCAATCTATCATATAATTCACTTTGTTCATATTTTGCTTTTCATGCTAAGAATTAGAAGGCCCAGTATGTTACATTGAAACTGTCTATAAAAAACAAGGTTTGTGTCAACATCTTACTAATTGCATATTCTCAACCTGCATTTTGGTGTATCAAATTCCAATGGAACAGGACAATACAAGAATTGAAAGAATTTATGAAACGAACATTAATTACTGACAATGCCATTATAGGGATTAAATTTGAATTAATACCAAGTGACCAATTCAAGACACTAAATATATCTTATAGTTAATAATCATTAATCAAATTTAAAATTTATCATTGGAAGGGTAAGCATTACAATTTGAATTGAACTTGTGGGAAAGGGTGAAGTAGGGGAAGGGGGAAAAAGAAAAAAACCAACAAAATGTATATACGGACCATATATAAGTTTTATACATTGTTACTTCATCATTTATCATTCATATCTAATTATTATTAACTCTTCAAAAAATAATAATTCAAATAAATTGTAAATAATGTAGTAATTATATATAAATCATTATATTAATAGTGTATAGATATTACACAAATCAACAAAAGTACTTTCAAGGATAATTATTGCTTTCTCTTTATTGTGCTACTTTGCCAGATACTTGTTGCAGTAAGGGGATCTATCTCTATGGTGGATTTGTAGTGCCATAGAGGTATATGCATAATGGGTAAAAATACTTCACCGAACAGGCTAACACTATAGTCTTACAGTCTATACTACACTACACTTGCATGTCACAGGACCATAAATTTGAATCCTATTCATTATTTATATTTATGCTGTTATGCATGTTCTAGATGCCAATTATTTTTTAAGCACAAAAAAAGAGGAATAAATTGGATCCATGAATAAAATAATACTTGGATTTCATGCTTTGGAAACCACCATACCCATAATTTAAAAGGATTTCTAACTTAGTGGTAATTCAAGACTTTTTAGAATAAAGTAAAAAACAGTACTTATATATTACAAAGTTTGGAAAATCATTACCTTAAAGAAAACCTTGCTCTCTTTTTCTTGAGGAAGCTCAATTTCCCATAGGCATCTTCATAGTCCATACTTTTCTGACATAACACAAATAGAGAAACCCATTATCACATGAAATGAGCACAAAACAAACCACTTTGGTTCATGTGAATGAAGACTACATTGACATGGAACTAATAACTTGTTCTTCACCACAACACAGAGAATTTGAATTCCAAATGAGTTCAATCTCAAATGGTAAAGACTCTACAACTTCACCAGCTGATGATCTTTTCTACAAAGGAAAACTACTTCCTCTTCACCTTCCTCCTCGTCTTCAAATGGTTCAAAACCTTTTACAAAACTCAAATGTCACTAATGTTAAATCAGAATCACTTTTGGAAAAAAGCACTTTTCCATTCACTACAAAAAATGCCATAACCCCTCTTGAATCATGCAACATTTCTCCTTCAGAATCATGCAGGGTAAGCAGTGAGGTAAACCCAGATGAATATTTATTTGGATGGTCTTCTTCTTCTTCTGAAAAGTCTTGGCCCAAAAAGCTGAAGCAGATTAAGCAGTTCTGGCTTGGTCAAAAGCTTAAGGCTTCAAAAACTTATCTTAAATCTTTGTTCAACAAATCTGGTTGTTCAAATAATTCATGTGCTAGTGCAACATCAAACAATGTTGGATCAGAAAAGAAACCAAGGTGCAAAGAGTGTCAGAACAAGTACTTGAAGATTAAAAAAAACCAACTTGATATTTCAGATAATGTTAATAATACCAAGCATCAAATATCTTATGATGTTATTGTAGAAGAATTCATTACTCATAGGAAATCTTTCTCTGGGGTGGGTCAAAGACATTGTGCTAAAAAGTGTTCATCTTTATCAACATCTTCATCTGGGTCCTCTTCTTCATCTTCATCTTTTTCATTGAGCTCAAGTAGCTATTATGATATGCAGTTATTCAAGAGAAGTATTAGTGCAAATTCAGAACTGGAAAGTTCAGTTGAAGGAGCCATTGCACATTGCAAAAAGTCTCAGATGCAGAAGTGTAGTTCAAAAAATGTGCAAGATGGTAGCATGATTTGTTCTCAATTTGTTTCCAAAATTGCAGTTAGTGGAAATCAAGAAATGGCTTCACTTGCAAATACTAGAGGGTAAGTAATTATAAGAGAGTGATATTTAATTTGCATTTTAATGGAGTTTAATGTTTTGATTAATTTGTTCAAATTGATATTATCTCTCTTGATTTTGTACATCTTGCATATTTTCTCTGGGTACAGTACAACTGATTCTATTAGCAATACCATCATAATTATCATTAACTCTTGAATAATTGTTTAAGTAGAAGTGATTCTAAATTGTTCAAATAATGCTTCAACACCCACCCATTGCATGTCATCGGAAAAACAAATTTGTTCAAATAATGAGCACTTATGATAAGTAATAAAAGACAGTGCTTCATTAAAAAAAATGCTATGATAGGAAACTGTACTGGTCCAGATATAGGGCTGAGAGATATGTGGACGTATCAGATATGTATTATATCCGACAACGTATCCATATTCGTGTTTTATAGTTATGGGCACAAATTTGATTTAAATTTAATAAATTATTTTTATAAGGATTTTAAATTATACACACTATTTTAAATTGTGGTTAACATGTGTCGTTACGGGGGATGTAAATTACAGTTATTATTGTGTAAATTATTTTAATAGTAAAAAAAATTGAAATGATAATGAGGCTTATGTGATTGCAGCGTTGACGAACAACATGATACATACTAGAATGATTTAGCATGGTAAAACTGGTAACATGAAGGCTGTAACTATCATCTTTTTAATAAGGGTTTGTGATTTGGCTGAGATCCTCGCCTTCAATCTTTGTTAGGAAGATATTTGGCCTCTTCCATTGTTTCACAATTCTCCATAATCATACTTACACTCTGTAAAGCTGGTTGCAGAAGCAGAGAAATAAAATCTTCTAACATCATGTATTCTAGTACAGATCTCTACTTAAACCTTCTGCGCTATTTACAAATGTTATAAATTTGGGCCATTAACATAAAAAATAACACAATCATTACTCACAAAGCCCATTTTTGTGCTGTAACTTGATCATAATTATAGTAATATATGGGATACGTGGCAGACTCATGGTGCATGTCTTCTAATTATAGTAAGATGAAAATTATGAGCTCTCTATTCTATAATATTATTCAAATTTTGTTTGATTGTTTTTTCGGGAGCTTGTTGCCAGAAATATGTCATTTCATCTTCTGTCAGTAAGACCGACTCTACTCGCTCACCTAGTTTGAGTTGATCATGATCAGGCTTAAATAACGTTGGATCTTATGAAATTTAGGATTGTGTTTGTTTAAAAATTAGACCCGATCACTATTTATAGTCGGATCGGAGACAATCATGTCTCTGCCTGTACTCATCCCAATGTTCTCTCTTTAGTTGAAAGTATCAATGATTCTGTAATTATAATATTGATAATACTTTATCTAAAAATGTATGTATTATATTTAATTGGGTCTATAATCAGCTTAGGGTTCAAAGACTGGCCTAATCAACATTTAGGTCGGGTTTGGGTTCAAAAAAATGTTTGAATTAATATTTAAGGTTGGGTTAACTTCGAATCTAAGATTAAGTTTGAGTTCATAAGAATGTCCTGATCAAATTTAGGGTGCCTTCCCCATCCCATACTCACCCCCTAATTCCATGTGTGTTGATGTGATTAGTTGAAATTTTTGATACACTTGTTGACATAAAATGTGTTCCCATGTCTTTATGCCAAGTCTCATATTCTGACTCTTATCCTTTTCCCCTAGCTAGATTCTCAATGACTGCTTTAAGATATCATGTGCCATTATTCGTTTCAGTGTTCAACAGATAACAGAAAGGCTGGTACTGTATAAAGTTGATAAATATCATATTTTATCCACCCCTTAATTTCTGTGTCATATTTACTCCTCTCTGTAAAGTAGAAAAAAAGTAGAAAGTCATTTGGAATAACCACCATAATATTGTGATAAAAAAATCAGATGTCAAAAGAAAAGGTCATAAACATAAATCCACCTTTACAGAGGAAGAAAAGCTCAAAAAATGAGAATAGTCTCATTTTTAAGATGTGGAAATCATGGTACATTTTGGTACCTTTCAACTTTTCTTAGG
Organism: Lupinus angustifolius; assembly: GCF_001865875.1. Lineage (NCBI taxonomy): Eukaryota > Viridiplantae > Streptophyta > Magnoliopsida > Fabales > Fabaceae > Lupinus > Lupinus angustifolius. The sequence continues at coordinate 11,077,574 of NC_032028.1, read as the reverse complement.
CCACCATATCCTTTATTGATAACATTCATGATTTGTTTAAGAAAATTGATCAACTTGGTAAAGATTCAACTTTTTTCCATATGATGTGAATTCGAATCCCACAATAGACACCAAAACTTGTTATTGCATAAGGCTTCCTCTGATTCAGGATGAGTCCAAAACCCAACTCATTATGTAATTGGAGGGGGAAAAGCAACAAAAAAAACACACAATATTGTAATAGTAAATCACCAGCAAAGTGGCATGATTGATTGAAGGTTAAAGCTAAACTAGTGCAATTATGTATCCTTGTTGCAATTACCAAAGCATAATACTAACTAAACATGATTATGATCACATCATATAAGCCCAAATTCAATTTTAATAGAATCAAACAGATATTTTAATTAATTTAATTACTCTCTAATTTAGTTGTGCATTAGACCCCACCCACATGTAGTTTTACTAACTCATCACAACAATAATGTGTTGGTCTAGTGGTGTAAGGTCATATTAAATTCTTAAATAAGCCAAAAAGTCAAAAGTTCGATTTCTGAAAACAACACATTGGAGGGACTATCACACACATTATTGTATATATAGTGAATTTGACTATATCATCACTATCTGTAGTATCTACTAGTGATATAAAAAACAAAACCAATTAAGTGTAAAGCTATCAAGGCAAACAGTTATAGATATTTTGGACTGGAAGCTTCTGATCTTCATTCCTATACATTATAAGTTGCATGCTTCAGAAATTTTATATAACACCTAAAATAATGTAACCAAAGACAGCACACAGCAAGAAAAACACATTTCCTTTTTCTTGGTAATCTTTTTGAAATTTTGTTCCCTTCACATATATCAACTTAGAAATTCAATGTTCTTTTACATAAGCATAATTCACATCGTAATGGGAAATTGAGAATGCTATGTCATTTTCCCTTCAGATAATGACATATAAGGGATAGATGCAGATTGTCATCGACTGTTTTTTTTTCTTTTGATAGAGATATCAAAGATAACAAAAACTGTAATTGGCATTACATTCCACTTTACATTAGCATATTCAAACTTAATGAAATTCATCCCCTTAACTTTAACATTATATTTGGTTGAAGTGATTAAAGAGGAATGAAAAAGAATTTCCCTCATTTGGTTGAGGCATGATAAGGAAAAGAAGGAAAAACATATGGGACTCACATGTTTTTTTGTTTCTAAGCAATAATGGGTGGAAAACTGCTTAGGAACAGTTTAACTTAAAAAAATTGTCTACCTATCAACATCCTTACTTTTTTAACCAAATAAAAAGAATTATTCACTATTTATATTTAATCATTATCAATTCTTCAAAAATATAAATAAATAGTAGATGATTGATTGTGTATAAATTTTTGGACTATATATATTACACTCTTTTAACAATCCACCTACACATCTATCACACAAAACAAGTAAGAATTCACCCCAACTTCTACTCTTACTTTTCTCAATCAACCATTTTTCCCCAACCCTTCTTTCTAACCTCAATTTTCTTTCCCGAACCAAACACAAGGTAAAAGTGTCTTTCCCAACAATGTAAGTGTCTTTCCTATTAAAAAGTACTTCAAATTAGTAAAAGTTAATGAAGATTAGACCATAGAAGGCTCTTTGCATTATAATAGATGAATAGTTCAGCTGAATGACTTTGGATTATGACTAGTTGTGGAGACTTGAAGGACTAGGGCATGTGCCGATGGAACTATGAATATGACTCGACTTAAAAAAATGTGAAAAGCCATGTTAGATCATTACCATGGGAAAACAAGTTTTCTTCTTCCTCTTTTGCCATGGTTTCTAAGAGACAGATGAAAGACAAATTAGGATGGATAAATTAGTAACCAAAACATTATTCTAAGTGTCACAAAAACCTGCAACTAAATTTTGTATTAATATATTTGACAACTTTAAAAAAATAAAAAGTTGTGATGAAGAAAAACCTAAGATATGGAATATAGAATGAGATGAGTCATGATGATTATATAATGTTTCTCCAACCACTAAAATTATCACATGCGTTTCTATAAAGTTCTAAAAAGTAAATGCTAACCCTTTTCTACCCCTTTTTAGATATTTTTTTGTAAATAGATAAAATGCCAAGTTGTAAAGTAATAAATACTAATAATTTTTGTGTGATAGTCACTATATAAAAATATACATATTGACTGTCAATTTAACTTTTTTCTCATTTTATATTTTTTATGCTATATATTATTTAAATATAGTGTCTTAGTGTCCATGTCTCCTATACTGCACTATTAAAAATAGGTTTGAAGTTATTTTGGTTTTTTGTTGTGTTTTAATATTATTTTATGAAAAACGATAAAGTTATAGGTGTATATTTAATGGTAAACAGAATTATGTTATGGAAGATAATGATAACAGACATAGATTAAACAGTTTATTTCGTTGATGTAAAAACTAAAAATTGAGTTAAACTTACAACAATAATCATGTGTTGCTTTACCAATATCTACAAGATCAAGGAAATAGAGAATTCACACACAAGAGTAAGCTCAATATGTACAATAAATTAGAATTACGCATTATATATTGCGTTTCTTTTGTAAGTATAGGTTCCAACATTGTTGATGAAATTATTAGTTTTCTCTCTGGAATCATAGCTATGAAAGGTGATAAACTGATAATGATGACATAGATACAGCTATCATAAGTCCAAAAAGGCAAAACGCCATTGATCAATCATCTTGCATAAGATAAAATCAAGCACAATTTCTCAAAACAACTTTGATTTTAACATAAACCTCAAAAACTTGGAAGAATTTGATTACTGCAACAATGGCAGGCTCCCAAATCACAAAATTTCAATATAATTCAACTTAATGGTCTACTAGTGCAACTGGAAAGCAGTTCTAGTCTAAACTTTGATTGCATACTTCCTTATTGGAAAGTACAGCTCCCTCTTCTTCTCCCTTTCTGTCTTCAATGACGCCTGCACCAACCAAGATGATGGAAATATTATGAAGCATAACAATTTAAGAATTAAGGTCAAAATCGAAAAAGTGAACACCAAATCAAAGGACTATATAGATCAAGCAAGCAACTACTCAAACTCAGAAAGCTAAGATTTAGAATTAACAAATATTTACGCAAATCAAAACATTGCTTTTAAACAAAAAAACATTCAAACAATAATATTCAAACAATTATGGGGTGACCATGGGATGGGGAGGTCACCCTGGCCTTCGCCACCGCAATGCATAACAAAAGCATTCAGACAAAAACTATTTCCTGGGGTGACCATGTTGATAGCATAGTCAGGTCATCCCTGCCTCCACCACTTCAATGCAGAACGAAGAATTCAAAAACCAAACCAACTCAATAATGAAAAAGAGACATGCCCAAATTGTCCAACCCAACAATAAAATTAAGCACCAACAAGGTATTGGTATAAGGACCACTAGATCTACAAAAAGACCAAAAAGTGGGTTCAATTCCTAGGAGCGACACATGTTAGGAGGGGCAGCCACACAGCCCGAAAGGAGTTAGTTCCATACCCATAGTTTGGATATTTTGCAAAATTATTTGTTTTTCAAAAGCTCATAAAACACTTTCTGTGCAACCTATCATGATGTTGAAATGAGATAGAATGTGATGTAATAGAACAAAATTACCATATAGTATAGTTTGGATATTTTATACTGGAATAAAATGAATAATAAGTTGACTCCACCCCTTCCTAATTATAATTCTGCTTCTACTTCTAATTTAAAAAAACTAACACATTTAACTCAAATATCACTCCATCATATCAATTTCTATCAGTCTTATAAGCTGCTATATTCTAAATTCTAAAACAAAGCTAATCCAATCTGGAATGAAAAAACAAACCTGGTGTTTGGTAAGGCGTCTTCGAATAGCACGGGTTTTCTTGGGACGAAGATCAAGAGGCAAATACTTCTTATTCTTATAAGCCTCTCTAAGTGCTGCTTTCTGCTTCTGTGAAATAACTGTTAACACTTGTGCTATGTTCAACCTCACAACTTTTCTGCACAAATCAAAGACCACATTCAAAATCACAAGCACACTAAGAAATGAAATTAACCGAACAATTAGGTTTATTTACATCTTGGAGAGTTTGTTAGGGGCACCGCCGGTGACTTTGGCGACACGGAGAAGAGCGAGCTCCGCCTTCAGATCCTTCAGCTGGTTCAGAAGCTCCGCTTTCGTCTTGCTCCTCAACTCGTAAACCTTAATCCTTGCTTCAATTCAATGTCAATGAAAGTTTTTCAGTTCAGATCAAATGTGAAAAAATATGTAACAATTTTTTAATGCTTATCGGAGAAAATGTGTTAATCTTACCCATTTTTTTGGATCCACGCGGAGGTGTTGGATGCAACGATTCCTGAAACCCTAGAAGCGGAGGCGCAAATGTTAACGATGAATCTGTTTCCTTTATAAAAGTAACTGTTGTTTGGTTTGGTGGGCTTGCAGTGTTTCTCCTTTGGGCTTGACTTATATAGCGACCCAATCAATAGGGAGAGATTATTCATGCCTCCAATTTAATCAAATAGCCCTATAATATATTTATTTCCTAAATAACTTATAGGAAAATGATATATTCTTCTATTAAATTCTTCTATATATATAAAAAAATGACATATATTATAAGATAATACTTTATTTATTAATGATTGATTTACATATAACATATATCACTTTCTTATTCTTGTGAGTATGAGTAAAAGAATATAGTATAAAAATATAACATTACTCTACCATTATATCATTACTTTCCTAAATTGAAATTTATAGTTCACAAAGTCATCCACCTCATTATTAGCATTGATGTGGTGGTGTAAAGATCTCCAATTCCATCAAGCATCTCCAATTCCATCCATCCATTGACTGCAATACTTCACTATCATTAACCCGTCTCTCCCCAAATGTTAATATCATTTTCATTCACCCTTCTTTAAACAACGCGAAAGTAATAAAGATTTAGAATTAATCCATTCTAAATGTGATTACTCATCTCAACAACAATAGTTTTGAAGGATTATCATAGTTGGATTAAATAAACCTATATTGGTTGAATTTATTTTAATCAAACCTTTTAAAATAATGGTTGAAAAGGAATGGTAGATAATATAATGACAATATAAAAACTATTGCATTATTAGTGTATACATCTTTTCTCAAATGATAAACCCAATTCATAGAAAATAAAATATAGGTACCCTAAAGGCCTAAACAAATGCACGAGCTTCTCAAGGTGCTACAATCACATAATACACAAGACGTATAGAAAAGCATCCATTATATTGCTTAATTAATGGCGAGAACCAAGTTATTTGTAACTCACTTTTCCTCTCCTACATCAACAATAATGGAAAACCAGAAAAAACATAGTTTTTTACTTCTTGTTTTTTAATTATAAGCTCTTCTTTTTCTAATTTAAACTTGACAGAATAAGTAACTAGAAAAAATATATCAATTTTTTACATTATAAATTCACATATCATAATCTAACAAAAAATATATCCTCTTACATAATTCCCCACTTCCCTTTTTTCTTCCCGTTTCTCTCTAAATAGAAGAAAGTGGTGAATGCTATGATCATACAATGAAGCAACTACACAAACAAACGAACAAAGACGAAGAAATGCAATCAAGTGCAAGTGCACAGTACTCACCAAAATCACAGAAGCACCCTAGATCTCTCCCTAGATCCATAAACTACCTCTTACGAGAACAGCGTCTTCTCTTCATCCTCATCGGAATCTTAATCGGATCCATCTTCTTCATAATCCAACCCACACTCTCTCATCTACCCCCACGCGATTCCCACCCCGGATACTTATCCACGCGCCGCGGCATCCGTTACTCCGCCGGAGCGGTAGGGCGAGTACCTGTCGGAATCGAGAGCCGGCGGCTGAGGATTGTGGTGACCGGTGGAGCCGGTTTTGTTGGGAGTCATTTGGTGGATAAGCTTATTGGGAGAGGGAATGAGGTGATTGTGATTGATAATTTTTTTACTGGGAGGAAGGAGAATTTGGTGCATTTGTTTGGGAATCCAAGGTTTGAGCTTATTCGACATGATGTTGTGGAACCGATTTTGTTGGAAGTTGATCAGATCTATCATCTTGCTTGTCCTGCTTCTCCTGTGCATTATAAGTATAATCCTGTCAAGACTATCATATCCTTTTTTTCATTCATAATGTTTATTTCAATTTTGTTCGATTCCGGTGTTTTTAGATTTTAATTTGGCGCAATGGTAAGATTGTTGTTTAGCTGAGTACGAGGTCACATGTTCAAATAATAGAAATAGGGTAAAGGTTGCGTAAATCTCTACGTATGTGAGGGTGAGACTGTTTACATTTATCCTCCAGATCCCAATAGGTGGGAGGCTCGTGCGTTGCACCGCACTTTTTGTCTTTTAGAAAAGAGCATTATTAACATTTTTGTTTGGAGAAAGTGGAGCTTCACACTAAATGGATTTCTTGTTAAAAATGGATGTTTTTGGTTTCTATTTTAGAAAGTTAGTGTGATTAGAACATTGAGCTTAATACATTGGTTTGAATTGGTTTGAATTAACTACATGTGAAAATAAGTATTGGTTTGAATTAACTTACTCGCCGTTCAAAACAGATTATAATCAAATACATTGTTAGAGAATTTTGAAAAATACATGATTATTTCTTCTGAAATAATCTGCAAGGGACATGAGCTTAATTCGCTCGTGTTTCACTTTTATCAAATTGACATCTTAATGTTTGTTTGAGTTAAAAATATTTATTGGGTTTTAAATCAAATTTCAATAGTTGGGTTTGTATTGTCTTGGATTAGACAAAAACTATCTGATATTTGGGATCCTTAACCGTGTATGATTTACAAGACAAATGTCATGGGTACCCTCAATATGCTGGGCCTTGCGAAGAGGATTGGAGCAAGGTTTTTGCTTACCAGTACTAGTGAGGTTTATGGTGATCCGCTGGAGCATCCACAGAAAGAGACCTACTGGGGAAATGTGAATCCAATAGGTCAGCCATCCAAGTGTCACATGAAGTTGTTGTGGAAATCTAGTTAGCTTTTATGTATTGTGGTTTAAAGTTATGCTTCAAAATTTTAGGTGAGAGAAGCTGTTACGATGAAGGAAAGCGGACTGCAGAAACATTAACAATGGATTATCATCGAGGTGCTGGTGTTGAGGTAACTTGCTTATGTATATCTTTAATTGTTAATGTTTGCTACTTAATGTCTATGTTATCGGATAAGAAGTTAGTATAATGCTGATACCATTTCCATACTCACTTGATCATTTGCTTGCACTCTGCTTTACACACTTTTACATGAGAACATGTATCCATTTAACAGATATCATTTCTCTTTTCCTTGCTTACTATTGGGAATTTGGGATGTGATATGATTCATATGAACTGTAAGACACATTATTCAACTGGAAAATTGGAGCTCACCTCCTTACAACTGAAGAAATTCCTCTTCAAATCCGAAAATAAGGGAAAAACAGTAACCCACAGCTTGAATTTACTTATCCTTACCAACTTGGTCTGCCCGTATGAATTAATAATCATATTAAACTTGCACATGCATATTGTAGTTGCAGAGTGATCTAGCCATTCTAATAACATGCCCATGACTGGCTGAGACCCTGAAGACCTATATTGACTATCTGAATGTTTTTTGTGGATAATTGTTAGTCTAGAGAAATGAGGATTGTAAAAAGTACAATCTAAAAAAAATTTAAAAGAATAGATTGTGAAGATTTTTCCAAAAAGTTTCTCATAAATCATTAATGAAGCTCTTATAATTAATGAATAAATTATTTATTCTGTTGAGAACTTAATTAGGAATTTTGGACATTTATTATTGTATACTATGTTAGAAATAAATTCAAGTTCCATGAAAAGGATAAATAATTTTTATATAGGATATGACTTGACCATTAAATATTTCACTTTTCTGATGTTGGATTTCAAGTTAAACTAGAATCTGGTGTTTATTTTTCTGAGGCAAGAGAAGTCTTGTTTGTTCAGAGTCATCTGTGTGTGACGATTTCTTGATTTTGTTTTGTTGTTCCCACTCCTGTATTACTTTACTTTAAAACATCTTATTAGAAGACGGGTGCGATTAATTTTGAGGGTGTCGTGGTGGATCCTAAAGTTTCCTTCCAAGAGTTGGGAAATTTCAATTTCAAGTATAAATCAAAGTAGTTAACCTATCTTTGAAAGGAAGTTTTGATGTTAGTAATGATATCTGTTTATGTTTTATTATAAAACCAGCACAACGATGAAACTATTGATAGCTTACAGTTTTTTCAATTTTCTAGATAACTTTCGCAAGAATATCTTTAAAGTAAGCACAGGTTAAGTGAAAAATAGATTCAGATAAATCCTTTTGTTTTTTAGCCTGTTGGTAGTTGGTATTGCATAATCCTTAATTAAATATTGTAACTGATTAATTACTTTATGTATTGGATTAGAAAGACTCAAGTTAAATGCATGGTATATACAGGGGAGAAGTAATATTTACCCCACTACACGTGAAATTTAGACTGGCTATGGTGAACTTTGCAAATCACATGTTATTGTTGAGACTTGAGACGATGCTTATCTGATCTTTCTGTTTTATAGGTTCGCATTGCTCGAATTTTCAACACATATGGACCTCGCATGTGTTTAGATGATGGGCGTGTGGTTAGCAATTTTGTTGCACAGGTTTGATACCTTTTCTATCCTTATTTAAATTCTTTTTCTTCTGGAGAAGATTTGTGTTCTTATATTATTTTTTGCCGTCTTGTTCACAGGCTATTCGTAAACAGCCATTGACTGTATATGGTGATGGGAAGCAAACAAGAAGCTTCCAATATGTCTCTGATTTGGTATAAAGAAAATCCTTTTTTTTTTGTTTAGAAATTTTACATCTCACTGAATCCTTTCTCCTCCTTACTCCTTGTTATATGTATGACATACAAAATGTTTTTATATTCCACTGGGTGAATGGAGAAATCATCTAAACCTTAGCTCATCAATATGCGCAAGTTTATGGTTGAAAGAGTGACTATAAATCTGAATCAAGTTGTAACTGATAAATGCTATATTTTAGTTAATGGTGGGGACATGGGGTTTATATTTGTTTTAATCTCAGCAAAAAATAAATTTATTATTATAGTTTAGAGAGGTATAACTGCTGTTTCCTAAAACACTCAATGCTTCATGCAATTGGGTTCTTTTATCAAAATTTTTATTGAGTGAATAATATGAATAGAAATGGGCTTACTTTTTTGGAAGTAACCAAAAGAATGCATGAAGCAAAGAGAAACTGCTGTTTTGGGAGATTAAGTGAAACTATTGATCATTACTTGTGATTCACTAACCTAACTCACTATAACAACCAAACCTTAATCCTATTAGGTGGTATCAGCTATGATAGGCGTGATTCAATGCACCTATTGAGTGAAATTAGTTATATTTTTTATTATTATTTTGGGATGGAAAGCTTATGAATTTGATAAAATCAAATCATAGGATAATTTGTGATCGTTACTTTGGTTATAAGAACCTTTTCAAAATTGGGATGATGTAATGGTGAACTAAACTTCTTTTCCAATTCACAGGTGAATGGGTTGGTGGCTTTGATGGATGGTGAGCATGTGGGACCTTTCAATCTGGGTAACCCTGGGGAGTTCACCATGTTAGAGCTTGCTCAGGTCTCTTGTCTTTTTGTCCATGTCTTACTGTCATTTCTTACTTGTGTTGGTTTTCCGCTATACTTTTTTTCTTTGAAGGCTCTAGTCTAGTCAGATCATGCTGTAGGTTTTGTTAATTCCCGAATTCGGAGCCTATAACATATTAGCTGTTATGAATGAGTTTGGGAACTCATGGAAGTTGGCGAGATTAAAGTTATTGTTTAATGACATCCTCTCATTGCATCTTTTCTTGAGTATGCAGGTAGTGAAAGAAACAATTGATTCAAGTGCTAGTATAGAATACAAACCAAATACTGCCGATGATCCTCATATGAGGAAGCCAGATATTAGCAAAGCAAAGGAACTACTGAACTGGGAGCCAAAGGTCCCACTGAGAGAAGGGCTGCCTCTTATGGTTAATGATTTCCGGAATCGAATTTTGAATGAAGATGAAGGAAAAGGGATGAAATAAGCGTAGTAACAAACCCTGCATGTATATGGTCAGCATCAACAGAAAGTGCTGGTAATACTTCACTTTTGTAAGAAGATATGTCTACCGTTCTTTTATATTTTAATTGTTAATGCTTGCATAGCACACAATAGATGTATTTGTTAAATTTTGACATTTCCTTGTTTACTTGTCTAGTGTATTAATTGAAAGATGTAGCATTTGATATTATTCTAGTATCATGAGAATGAAAAAATTTCTGCACAAAATTTAGAATTTGTGATGTGATGAACTGTTAGGCTTTATTACATATCGTCGAGCCTTGCACATCAATAAGGTTTTTCTGCTTTGTGACTCTAATATCATGGGTTCAAATCTTGGGAACAACCTCTTCAGTTGTGAGCATAAGGTTGTGTATATCTATCATTCCTAAATCCCACTAGGTGGGAGTTTCGTGCAGCCTTTTATTTTTTCAGTTGTTGGTATGGTATTGGTCAACTTGTCATATATGCAGTGGATGTGGACTATTGCACGTTTGTTAATTTTGGACTAACTGAGTTTGATAATGATTTTTTGAAGATTTATCTGCCTTTTTGTTAATGGGTCATATAATATACTGTTACATGTAATCTAAAGTTAATTAACTATGTTAAGTTTAATACTATGGGATGAGTGAATAACAAATTATTAGTTTCTAATTATTTGAAGAGTCACCTTATCTAAATCTAAGAGTCATTCATTGACCTATATATAAATTCTTGTCCATGTGCTGCAACAATGCAGTTTAGAGACAACATGACAATCACCCAACATTAATATAACATTAAGAGTACTATTAAGAGGATCTTCTCACCTTTTTAGGTAAGGAATTAATTCTTTCGAAATGTGTGACTGTCCCTCCCAACAAATGTCACTTATAGGAATCAAGTTATTGACCTTTTGATCATTCTGGAGATTTGGTGGATCTTTATATCACTAGACCAACACTTTGTTAGTTCATGGTTATAAGATTATCTATACAAACTTCTTGATCAATATTACTTGTTGAAATTGGATGTATGTTTATCCTTAACTGAACTAGTACAATTTGACCATTCCCTTAAATGTTTCAGTCTTTCAGAGCATAGTAGAGCCTCAAGTCCTTAACCTTCACTTTCCAACCTCCACAGACACCTCCCTCACAGAATCCCAAGGACCTTGTCCATATAAAAATTGCACATCCTAAAGTAATTGCATCCATACATAACAGGGTGAGCTACATACAAAATATGCATATCATACATATGTAGCACATAATAGTTCAGAACTTCAGATACTAATTGGTAAATTTTTCTCATACTTATTCATCTTAAGTTGCGGTTTGAGCTTCAAAATTACTGATAGTGAACTTCGTGTGTAACTATGTTCAATTTTGGAGTTGCCTTTGTCTGAGATCTCCTCAATTGACAATATAGGCTCTTCAATAATTGAACTTGGTGGGTCATGATCTTTGTTTTTACCCCACACAACAAGGTAAAGGCAGAAACAATGATAATTGCACCAATCAACCTATTATTAGCTTATGATTGAAGTTTAGGTATTTGATTTCATGGATGATAGATTTTCATGATTACCTTCCGAGATTCAGTTGCTCACCTATTCCGCATAGCGTATTCGTTTGCGGTTGATTTTCTTTTGAATTATTTTTTCACTAATAAAACCAAATTTAATATAAGAATAACCAGATAAACATAACATTTAAAAAAGCAAACTTGAAAAATAGAGTAAAATAAATCGTTGTCAAAATAACTCAAATCTTCTTTACATAAAAACTCCTACACTAAACTAACATCCAAATAAAGCAATAAAAATTGAAATGGAAAATAGAAGAAGTTAACAGACAAGATAAAATGGGAGATGTCCTACTTCATCTACCACTCCATGTGTCAGTGTCGCATAAATATTATCAATTAAAATTATTATATTTTGGTCAATAATAAATTTTAAGAGAAGTTCCGGAGGAAGGCGAATGAAAGGGGATTGATCATGAGCTGGGCTTTTGGAACTAAAAAAAACTTCACAAAATTTTAATTTAGACCAACCAGAAGTAATTACGTAATATAATATCTGCGTATAAATTTCTTTTAAAACTTTCTGAGAGCATTGCCCCAACTATCTCCCAGGTAAATCCACCCCGGATTATAGAATAGCGGTGATGGACCTATAATTTTAGGTAATGTGGATAGATATAATAGTCAGATATAAATATTCAGGGACTAGGAACAAAAATGAATTTAAAGTATAAATATTGAAGTTTTTCCGTGAACATAACATAAAAGTATAGATTACTAACTCATACAATAAATAGTAGATACACTATCTAGCATAAAGGAATCGAGCAAAAAGCTCGACAAATGTTCAAAAACTCTTGTTTCCTGATTTAAACATAAATTGTGTTTTACTAAGGCATCAATAATAGAATTAGCTTCTCTCAAATTATGGCCTATGGTGAGTAGGACCCGGCTCTATCGCTTACCCGATATGACCTAATCATGATCGAGTCCAAATAGGATCGGGTTTCATTGAGTCAGGGGTCGGATTCAAGTTCAAAATTAGACTCGATCAATATTTAAGACTGGGTAGGGACAGAGCATGACTCGTCCCAACCCGTCTCATGGACACTCACTTATAATGTTTGTATTGTCTCTATTCAAATATATAGTAATGTCACATTTTTTGCCAAAAGTATTATTGATTCTATAATTTTTTCATCATATATACATGATTGATCATATATATACATTTATCATTTTATATGTCAAATTACATATTCATAATACTAAAAAATATTGAAAAGACTTTATATAAAATGAGTATACATTATATTTAGTCGGGTCTAGGGTCACCATCGTGTTTAAAGGTTGACTCGGTCGATATTTAGGGTCAGATTAGTTTCAGGTTTAGGACCAAGTCCGATTTTAAAAAATGACCAGAACATTATTTAAGGTCGGGTAAGGACAAACCTTAACCCATCCCAACCTGATCCATGCTCAGCCCCAAATAAACCACATTTGAGAATGGATCGATTTAAGAGTAGATAAATCTTGGTAACAAGATGAGCACAATGATGAATATATATACATATATATACAAGCTGAAGTCATAAATTGAATGCAACAAACTGTGAGTCTAATTCTAAAACTATTTTTTTTGGAAATCACATTGTTGGGGTAACTTCATTTATTATAAAATTATCCATAGTTCAGCATGAAATGGTGAACAAGTGCCTATTCATTTAGAAAAGATCATGATAAAAGCTCCAAAGTGTTCTCATATAACTCCACCACAAGTGCCTAAGAAAGTTGTTTAAAAAAAATTCTCATTCACAAGCGATTTTACATCCTCGAGAAATTTTCTCTAGAGTTTCAGATAAATATAATACATAAACACAAATGTAAAATTAAATTAATAAATAAGTATAGTATAATAATAAAATTCCCAATTATAGTGAGGGTAAATGGCCTATGCTCTGGTTGGGTCAGTCCCTAACTTCAGCACCTTCAATAGTTCCAATATACATATCATGATGTGAGAGAGCTCAACAGGTTAAGTTTTAAGGTAATAGCCTAGAGAAAGTGATGAAGTTTGGTTAGGGTTTAGGAACCCAATTAAATTAATTAAAAAAAGAAGATTCACTAAAAAAAGAAGCTTTACTAGTTTATCATAATTTTTCTTATAAGTTTAAAAACATTCACCTTAAATCATCATAAACAACTTATCCAAAAACCTAAACCTCATATCCATAAAAACCATAGCTTTAAATATAATAAATAGAGTAAATTATACGCACCCTGAGTTTTAATAAAACTACGTATATTACCCTTCTCTTTTTATACTTACACATACGTTCTTTGGATGTAATATCGTTAACTAAATATTAAAATAAATAAGTAAAATACTAAATTACCTTTTACTTCAAACAACACAACTTATCTCCTTTCTTTATTGTATTCTCATGTGTTTTCTATTGTTTTTAGCTTTGTTTTTGTTTTACGGTGTGTTTGTTTTCGTTTTTGCGTTTTTTGGCATTAGAACTTTCAGAAACATGAGTGTGTTACTCCAATGAAACCAAATCATAGGCAATGAGTTGCAAATGTGAGGATAGAATGCTGCAAAGTATTTATGAGTGAGTCATATTTGGGTGATAAGTTTGTCAGAGAGTGAAGAAAAATTGCTAACTAACCCTAAGAAATTGGTTTAAGCAAGGGTAAATTAGAGGTTTCTTGTGTTTAATGAGGATAAAGTACTAATTTGTGGAGTTCAAGAAAATGCTAAATAGAGATTTGATGAGTTTAAGAGAAGGTAGTGGTTTGAAAGGGAAGATTTGGCATTATTTATCATCTCCCATTAAATGCACTTTTGCTTGCAATATGTCATAGACATGCATCACAACATTAGTGTTGTATTGTTGTTATGATTTGATCAATGTGATGATATATTTGAACTTTGAAGAAATATGTACCGTCATTGTTTAACTTGCACTCTGCACCGGTATTATTCAATTGCAATAATGTAAAAGAATGACAATTATTGTAACCATGGTGCACAAAAGAGAGGGTGAGCACCGGATAGTAAATATTTAAAGTATAATTATTATTTTCTTTGGTTTGAATTCATTAAATAATCTTGTTTGATTTGGATAATAGATAGAGTTGGATAATAATTACTTGAAGTATATTCTGGTTTGCAGACAAATATTTTTTAATGTGTGTTCATGTTAATGATGCAAAAGGAGTAGGTTAAACCACTATATATTCAATGTAATTCTTTTAAGCATTTTATTAAACAAGTTGTAAGCAAAAGCAAATAAGCAATATATTGAAATATATCATGTTTTATATTTTATAAAAAAAGATATTTTTGTTATATTTTTTTAATTAAATTACATGTGATATGTACATGACACTGTTATTTAACGGTCAACTAATAACAGTAGTGGTTAGTGTATAATGTGCATATATAAATCAAGGGTAATTTGTGTATTTTCAAAAAAGGGAGGGGTAATTTGTGTAAGGGAAAGTCTGTGTAACTTAGTACATAATGTTGGTGCAGCGAAAGTGTAATACAATAAACAAAAGAGAAGAAACAATATACTTTGTTAACGGGGTTCGACCAATTGTGCCTACGTTCTCGGGAGTGTTGAATGACTACCAAGATATTATTTGAGAATAAAGATTATAAACCCTAGCACACTCATGGCCCACCTGCCCATGAGGTGTTTATATTTAGTGCTTATATGTGGTGCACATTATAACAAGGGACTTGAGTCCAGTATATAATATAGGTTACTCTACTTTATTCCAATACTAGACAATGTTGGACTAACACAATAACATATTTGAAGCATCCCAACAATTTGCACCTTGATTGAAATAGACGAATATCTCGCTCCTTAGGAAATCAGTCGTCCTCTTCAATACTCAGTCACTGATCCTTGGAAAGCCTCAACCGCTACCACCATTGTCTACTCCGACAATCCTAGTTCAAAAGAACTATCATACTCTACCATTTAACACCCCTTGTCAATGCTAACTAATGTATGTGTCACATTCTTACATCTAAGCCAATGCCCATGTCACACCCATACATCTCTATCAATGCTCGTGTTATAACTTGCATTAAAGTCAATGCACAATTAACACCGTACATCACAGTCAGCCAGTGTCTCTGTGCTTTTATGGATGTACTAACAATTAACATCCTTCACTATGACGTCCCAGACACGCCATTAGGATATTTCACTTCTCCTATCAAATGAGAACATTTTCTCAACATCTAGAGATATATCGTCAGCACCTGTCTCTGGGTCAAACTCAACACATGAGTCCCTATCTCCATCTTGATCCTAATCCAGTACATGAATTTCTGGAATTCTGGATCTAACATATATCGCACCCCACAACAGTTTCGCCATGTTTTCTTCTCCTTCAACGCATCTACTCTATCTTTGCCACTACCTTTAATACACCTTGTCTAGCCATCACGCCTTCACCCTCTTTAGCTATTATGTACTCTCTGGGTTAAGAGTTATCTACCAATTAGCCCTGATACCAATTGTTGGTGCAGTGGAAGTAATCGTTGCGCAACGTTGGCCACAAACAATCAAATAATATGCATTGAATAAATAGAAGAGAAGAAACAAGAGAATTTGTTAACGGAGTTCGGCCAATCGTGCCTACGTCCACGAGAGCGCTAAACGAATACCAATATATTATTAAAGAATAAGGATTACAAACCCTACCACATCCATGAGCCCACCTGCCCATAGAGTATTTTTATTTGGTGTTTATATTTGGTGCACATTATAACAAGGGACTTGAGTCTAACATATAACATTAGTTACTCTACTCTATTCCAACCAATACTAGATCGTATGAGATTAACACAATAACATATTTTAAATATGTCCAACAAATAATATTGATAAATTGGTTTGACTCAAACCGATGGACTTCCAATGTGATAAAAAACCAAGTTGAGAAGTCAATTTGGACCAAACCTATTTCTCAATGTGATACAAAATAAAGAAATTAATTTGGGAAGTTAATTTTGGTTAAATTGACTTCTCAATGTGGGTTTAAAAAGAAAAGTAAACAACATTGTGAATCAGTATGGGACAAAATGACTTCTCAAATGGCTCAAAGTTAACTGAATTTTGATAAATATAGAATGATGAAAAGAAAAGTGGTAATAAAAATTATTTACAATATTCAAAATAAAAACCCAAAATATATGAAAATACATATTTATACCTACATTATATATATACTATAAATAATAGAGGGGTTTCACTTACATTAAGAGTAAGTTTTCCATATTGTAGTCATTAATTTTAAGGAAATCTAATGAGTTAGATCTACTCATTAATTCAAACTATTGAATTTCCCTAAAATAATGACTAAGATGTTGATTAAGTTTTTTAAACTTATTCTTAGAGCAAGTAGATCACCTAAATAATAAGGTGATCAAATCTTAAAATAAATACAAATCATGTAATGTTAAACAGCTATGTTTTAACAAAATTTCATTGTATTTTTTATTTTGAGTAGTCAAAATATCTAAAGAAGTGGCCTAGTTTAAAGTAAGTGAAATAATAGTTTATTTTATTCAATAGAAAAATAAATAATTTAGCAATCAAACTTGTATTATCATGAAACTAATCATATATGTAACCATTATTACATACCCATACTAGTACTGAATACACCATTTTGGAGTATACACATGCATGACATGGTCCAGGAATGAATTGAACTCACTATGACTATATGAACCTTAGTGTGTGGTCTTAACTGGCATTACGAAAGACAAGGGAAATAAGAAAGAAAAGAGTATGAAGAAAGCCATAGAAGCATCTGATTCCATGAATTTTCAAAAGGAGATTTATTTTTCTTCTTAGATAATGATAGAGAGAAAGAAAGTGGCTTTGCATCTCATCCATCAACAACAAAGTAAAATTCCAAATGGTTTACATAGTGGGAGAATTTATTCCATTAGAATATTAACAATGATGGGTTTTGATTCCCCTCATCTAGGTCTTTAACATCTTTGAATAATTGCCTAGTTCATGTGCCACCAGCATCAAATGTTTATGCAACTTTGATACTTTTCTAGTAACCAAAATCTTTGTTCCTTGCACCACTTGGTAAAATTAAGTGCCTTAACTACCCAAACTAATTAATAACAAAGATTTGGAATTTCAAGTAGATAAAAGGGACGCCCTTAAGTCATATGTTGAGGATTTATGTGAAGTTAACCAATTATTTTGTTCATATACTATAGATTGTCATTTATGTGAAGTTAGCACATGAATCTGCTGCAAAATATAGAGCCGTTAGTTTTGTATGTTAGAAATGATTCCAGACAGTTTCTGTCAAGTGCTTGACAAGTGTTTAAACCTGTAGGCCATGCCCAACAAGCAATTAGAGCTTATTTAAACTTCACAGTGCTTTTAGTTATTAGTGCCACCAATTTTATTTATTTTTCTCTTCAGACCATTACTCTGCATAGAAATTAATGAGTCTGGTACTTCAATCAATTAAAAACGGTTTTGCACCCATATCCATGTGTGGCACTCAACACAAAAATGATTAGTATAAGAACTTAGTATCATATACTATGTAAGGGTAATAATAACAACAATTTAAGCCACCATGAAAACAATAAAGAGAAATATTATTTAAGGTTTTTAATTCCAGTGACACTTAGGTTATGAGTTAAGTATCCCAAAATTGTAGACAATTACTAGATGATGTGGTTACTTTGCAACTTTTATTATGTGTTGTAGTCTCAAATTTAAAACCCTCATGTATTAACGTTAATGTGAATTTGAGAGAAAATTTGGAATCTAAAGCTATATATTTGAGGAAAATAATGCATCAACAATGTTAATCATTAGTTTTGAGTTTATTCAAGTTTGAAGTCTCACATTGGATATGAGGTGAAGAGTGAAAATGTTTATAAGTGGAAACGACTCATGAAACTAGAACCTTAAGGTTTTAGTTCAAGACATGATGTCTTACTTATGTCTCTCTACTTTTCTCATACTCCGGTAATAATGGAACTCCCTGATTGTTGGAAGCTCTCCGATCATGGTATGGTCCAACAAGTGGTATCAAAGCGGATAATTCGACTGAGACATAGTAAACTTAATGAGTTTTTGTTCAAGACATGATATCTCACTTATCATTCAAAAACGAAAAATATCTCACAAGCAATTGAAATGTGGGTAGTAACTAGTAAACATCATTTTCATTCTTTAAAGCAATAGAAATGTTAGTTGCATCTCATTAAAGATCACTCTATTTTGCTTTGTCTTAACATAAAATTGATGCTCCTCCACTCTCTATCCCCATCCTTTTCATATAGTCCAATACATAAATATGGATAAGCCATTGAGGACATTCTTCTATTCCTTACACACTTGTCCAATTTTACATTGATTAATTTTTATGACATTTGATTTTAATGCACGTGCAGCATTGCTATTGGCATGATAAAACCAATGACAAGTATATGAACACCCTTAATATGTAGTTATTATTTTGGGTATATTATTTATGGATGAGGTCCCCACAACAATACAAGTGTGCCAACAATTAGCTTAGGTGTTACTTGTTAGACTATTAAAACATTGATCCACACTCATCTCAATTTTACTAATAAAATAATGATCTAGTAGTGTAAGATTTTTTTGGATCACCAAATATATCAAAAAATTAAAGATACAATTCCTAAAACGATAATTATTGAGATAAGTAAGCATACATACATAAAGAGGATTAATTCACTCCCTTAACGTGAGAAGATACTTTAGTTATATCCACACAAAAACTCATGGCAATTTTGGGTAAATTTTAACCATCCCTTTCTACTCTACTATTCGAAGTTTCAAACAAATAAAGTATGCAATTCCATTTCATTCTCAATTGTTTATCCTTTCGGATCTCCCTATCTTTCTATCAAATCCTTTCAATCATTTTTCATATCCTACCTTTTAATAGAAAAGTAGGGAAATTTGACTATTTTACTAGACAACAAAGAAACATAAAGTTTTATATAACATGGTTAGACTTAGAAGTCCAAAATGTCAAATATATTTACTTAATTTCCTCTATTAGAATATCTTACATGCTGAATTCCGTGGATTGCATATTAAGCACCAGTTTCACATAAAAAGAAAACTTATAATAATAATATAAAAATTGATCAACCTTATAAAACCGAGTATCTCACAACAAAACTAGTAGGATAAACCATGTAACTTTCTCCTATATATGTGTCCAGCACAGAAGGGTTACTATTCTGAACTGTGATTTCCACACAAAAAAATATACTACTTGCCAACATAAATAAGAGGTTACTGCCAAACAAGAGAGGTATATATTTTTGTCATTTATTAATATTTTATTGATTCACAGATAAATTCTCTATCTCAATTCAACTTGTTAATTCAACTTGTCAATAGTACCAACCTCTTTTCTGTTTTCCATCTTTTTGCTCTACCTTCTCTAAACCACTAAGTTATTGTGTAAAACCATTATCCAAAAGATGAAACGCATGGATATTTTCTGCACTTCTCAAGCCTCGACAGCTATATGTCTTAGCATGGATCCATCAGCATCATGTTCTTCTTCCAACACCATTCAACTTGGTGGCAAAGCCATTGATCGCCACAACCCCATTATTATCAGTGATTCAAGAAGAACAACCTCAAAATCTCTCACTACTATTGACCCTAAACCTTATCATGAACAACAAAACCAAAAGGCCAAGAATAAGAACTCATCTTCCAAACCAAGTAGCAAGAAGAATGAAAAAGCAATAAAGGGTCATGATCAGAAGAAGAAAAGTATAGCAGAAAAGGTTACTGAACATGTGAGTAATAGTTACTCTTCTAAGCCAATTGATAGTGTTCTAAGGAGGAGTTGGCTTAAGCCACCTAGTGAATTATTCACTCCTCCTGGTTCAACTAGATGTTTGCTTAGTGATGTGACCTTAGTGGATGGTTTATCAGATAATGAACCAGTTTTGGCATTAGCTATGGTTAATGATAATAAAAAGGCTCAAATTGTTCATCAAAATGAAACCATCCTTGGATCTAAACCCTCTAGTTCTTCTCTGAAAAGTTCTGGATCCTCAGATCAGGTTAATTTTCTATCTCTCTCTCTCCCTTCATGCATATCCATGGCTCTTGTTCAGGATTCTAAAATCTGAATTTTGTGTATTTGATTTTTGTTAAGGCCTCTTAATTTCTAGTAAAATATTCTTTATCCTATGTACATTCATGTTTATACCAAAATCTTTGTGCTATAAATCTGAAAAGTATCATTACTAAAAGTATCATTCTTGGATTTACACAAACAATTTTTTTAAATTTAAAGATTTGCTGATAAATTTGAAAAGTGTGGCAAACATGTCATCTTGGGTGTACATATAACAAGGTTGTTTAATTTTTGGTATGGAATAATGGCTCATGAAAAGTAAGAAAGTTTGTTAGCATGTATTTGTGGACTAACTAATTAAAGAGTATAGTTTATGCAATAAATTGAATTGGACCATCCATAGTGAAACTATGCAAAACTTGGATATTATTTGAATGAATTATTTAGCAGGTTGTGGAATTGAGGGTGTCTTTGCACTGCAAAGGCTGTGAAGGGAAAGTGAGGAAACATCTCTCTAGAATGAAAGGTGCATAATTAACCAACTTCTTAACCATTTATTAAACGTTTCTTTATTAGAGAGATTTCACTTACTCCAAGGGTAAGTTTAAAAAATCTACTCTATATCTTATTTATCAATTCTATAGAAATCTAATGATTCAAATCATTAGATTTCCCGAATGACTAATATGTAAAATAAATATTTTAAACTTACTATTTGAGTAAGTGAATCGCCTCCATAACATTTTATTTGTCATTTCCTAACAATGGTATCTTTATATTGTGATTATATGAGCAGGAGTTACTTCATTCAACATAGATTTTAAGGCAAAGAAGGTGACAGTAGTTGGTGATGTGACTCCATTGAGTGTTTTGACAAGCATATCAAAGGTGAAAAATGCTCAATTTTGGCCAGCATCAGCATCTGGATCTGGTTTTGTAGAGACTAGAGGAAATTTTTATATCTAATTTAGAGGAAAGTGGAATATTGATCTTGAAGTATGCTTTGAGTGTTTATTAGATAGTAATTTAATTATTGTAAATCTAAATGTGAAGTGTATTTGTAAGCCATGAAGGGGAAGGTAGAGTTTTAGACTGAGAAAAAAATATGACATTAGCATGCCATATTTTTAAGAATAAATCTGTCACTTTTTTTTCAATTTTTGTGTTGTGGTGATTCTCTTTAATTAGTGCATCATAAACTCATTAACTGTGTAAACTCTACACAGGGACACCGTCTACATCCTAGTTTATATGTAATTTTTTTTTATGCTAAAATAAGTTATATAAGAAAAGTTGTTGCCACAATTTTTGTGGTGAAAAGCGAGTCACAATCTTGTGAGGTAGTGGAGAAAATCTTTATTCTCATTTATTTGGATCATTGATATAGTTCGTTACTAAAATACAATGGAGATAGGATTTTGTAAGTTTTAAATTTATTTTATTGAAAAATAATTTTAAAGTAGAACAGTTAGATATTTTTGTGACATGTGTTGCCATCTTCATTTAATACTGGATCTTTGAATACAGGAGCAATGTGATTATGTTTTATTATGAGTCTAATAAATATCCATAATCATTATATCATATATCTTTTATAGTAATTAATTTTTATGTAAAAATAATACATAATGATTAATGCCAATCCTATAAAATGTAAAAAGAAGGACTCAACACAGGTAATACACAACACTTTTCTCAACATTATATGAAATACCATGACAAATATGTTGGTAAATAAGATGTTAATTATGTGTATTCTGAATAGTCAATTGTACTATGCGTTTATCACCCGTGACAAAACACGACTATACTGTTGTGTGAGACAATTGTGACAGTATCAATAGTCAATTATTAAGTACTTGTATCCAGCACTATCTGAGACTGGGCCATGCATTCTCTATAGAGTAGTATTATGGATATTAAGAGAAATTAAGAATGGAGTGTCATGTTTAGTATTTTTCTGTCAGATTTTCAGTTTTACTTGGTAATGGCCCATTATCATATTCATCTCCCCAAGGTTTTGTCACTATATATATACAAGTCCATCATCATTCTTGGAACTCTATTATGAGGTAGTTCATCTGGCCAAGTAACCATGACAATTGGGTTAGAAGTTGAACTCCTCTCCAATACTGAAATGTGTCGCCTTAAATTACATTGATGCGGTCACATCGGACTACGTCCCAACCACCTTGTTCAAGAAAGTTGAATTTTACACCGCAATAGGCTCTTAACCCGCACCAAAACAACTGCAGTGCCCTTGCAAACATAACCATAGTTGCACTTTACATAGGTAACCATGTTATCCATAAGAGTTAGGATTGCTTGCAGATCTTTCTTTTTAAAGACTCTGTATATAGAACTCACGTTTATTCGTTCCATTTTAAACTGCACGAGATTTTGTCATTCAATGTTTTTTAATTATACAATAATTTATCTATTAAAACTGCAACAATACAAAATTGAAATATATTTAGAATTTCTGATAATTTATAGGTCACAAATATAATTCTATAATTGTGTTATGGTCATTATGTAATTAGCCAAAATATAAAATGATCTTCAGTAATTAATTTGGTGGTTAAGAACATATGTGTCATGAAATAATATAAGTGTAGATACTTTCAGGCAATTTCTAATTTGATGAAGAGACTGAATCCGAATTATTGCAACTAAAGTAGTAACACTACGAGATTATTTTTATGGGTTATGGTCCCCATTTGTAGAGCAACAGGTTTTATTAAGGTGTAGGGTTGAATAGAATAAGGGTGGATTAGGATAGTGTTATCCATGAGGATAAACACTATCAAGTCATTCCATAAGGTAAATATAAGGCAACCTCTCCTCTTCAAGAATATATTCTTGAAACTAAGGCACACCCTCACCATAACACACACTCTCAAGAACTAAGGCATTCTCTCATTCCCCTCTAGAGAGAAACTAAGGAAAACCATTCGACACTCTATCATCTGGAAGATCATCGTGTTAGAAATTCCTTAATGATTGGTGAAATATCAATCCTAGGATCTTGAATTTAATGATTC